>NC_047019.1:2571752-2624239 GCF_902652985.1 Pecten maximus | reverse complement strand
AACTCCTCCAAGCTCCCGGGATCCCCTAGTGAGGCTATTTCAAACATTCGATATTGCTTCGCGAGAAGCAAATACTGAGATCTCAGTTTTGAAATGCGCATATTTTTTTTTGTAGCCGTTTGAGTTAGTTGAGGTTAGGCATTTGTCATGAACGTAACGTCATTCTGGCTTTCTGAACTTTTATATTTTACCCATTGGAGAAAGACTAGTGATCTCAGTACCCACTATTTAATGATTTTAATCGATCCTAAGAAATACAAAGCGCACGTGTTAAAGTGTACCCGGAACGATTTGCTATGTTAAGCTTAAAAAATGTGATTTAGGATGAAACTAAAAATGCTGAAAGTCCGACTTTCATAGCGACTTTAGTTTTAGAGTAATTGCGATTTTTCTCGAAAACACACCTGAAGCCCAAAACCGTTGACATCGTTTCGGCGAATTAGACAACAATAATGAAAGTGCTGAATACATTTTTCGGCATAGCCGTCTAATTTTGTTTTGGCCCCGGATATGACGCGACAGGTGGCGTTCCTGTCAAGATGAAGTACGTAATTGGTCAATGTAGCGGTCAATGCAAAATGCAGATATACAGTTTAAAACGAAACAAAGTTAAAGGGACCTCACGGTAAACCAATATTTATTTTGTATTTTCTATCATGTTATTGGGTATATCTTTAAAAAAATAACCTTCTGAACAATAACCATTAGAATTTGATGATGTATGTACATAAAAACATCAATTATCAATTATTAAAAGGTTATCACTCTGAATATGCAAATTTGTGACATATACGATAAACGCATGCGCACAACAAACTAAAATACATGGAAACAAAAATGGCTTCCATCACAGGTGCCTGACTCGTTTTATAAAATAATAACATATAGAGTACATATAAATGAGATTATTTTATAAAACGAGTCAGGCACCTGTGCTTCCATTGTGAATCGACTGCGGTTGGAAACGATAACAGCTTCCGCAATGAAGAGAATAATAGGGAAATGGGTCAAACACAATCCTAGAATTAAACCTGGGAAGCAGTACAATAGATTGTAACAGTTCAAACATGAAAACAGCAGTAATACGGACGCCGCTCGTATTCTGCTTGATTGTTTGATAGTAGGTCATGACAATCTCGGTAGGCTAGTATTTACACAAACTCTGTAATAGTTCCACAAGCTCGGTAATATTTACACAGTCTGTACCAGTACATCGCTACTGTCACTATACTATATGAACAATGTTTACACTTATTTACACATAAATATGTGTGCCGTAATATATACAGAACGTGTTATTTAACATTTAAACCACTGTATAATATCGTTATCCAACTAACCCACATGGAATATAGATATCGCCTTGTAAACTATCGTCTGTTTGTGTTGCCACGATTTCAAAACAGTCACGTAATGATTTGAAAATAATTTCCGCGCCAAATTAAGAGGGGGATTCCCAACTAAATCGAGTGGTCAAGCTGGACATAGGGATTGACTGTGAACATTGGGACAGCACAGAAACATAGCTGGAAAGGAACAAAACGCGTACATTCAGTGAAAATTGAAACGTTTTTACCGTGATGTCCCTTTTAAATTGAATGCAAGCTGAATAAGTGGATGCATCTATTCAAATGACACATTTGCAGTCCTATTATCACCAAAAATGATTCAAACTGATATAATTTTGTTATCCGTGTTGAAACTGTGTATTTATTAATTAAAATGTAGTTCATTAATTTATTTCACCAGTAGTTTTACATTATAACCACCAGCATTAAAACTATGCCGTTTATCTTTTTTAAAGATATTTATTGTTTTGTTTGTTCATCATTAATGAAAATTCCTGTTGATATGAAATAAAATGTGAAAAGAATATGAATAATCAATACTACATCGGTGTTGACGGTAATTCGTCACCGATTACCTGGGCGGTAGGAGTGTCCGGTGGAGATATACAGACTTGGGTAGGGATTACTAACTGTACTGGGGAGGGGTGAACTGTACTTAGTCTACCTGAGGAGACAACTCAAGAGTTACCTCCTTCATACTTACCTGGGAACGAATTAAAATTTAATGCATACAGGTACTTTACTTTAAACTTATGAAACAAAATTATTATGTAAATGTTTAGAATACTCCGAGACGTTTTTAATCATATTTGTGGAACATGAAATGTTTGCAGTGATATATAACATGTTTAGAAAATATGTTATTTTTTTGTACACCTGATAAAATCGATTTTCTTTGATATAAAGTGGTAGGTGTTTGAAGATAAGATAATTCATTGTTTTCAAACACCGGTGTGAATAAGTACTATCGTGTAATCAAAGGTCCACTAAACCCCAATTGGCCTTCTCGTATGCTTGCTCGAATGTAAACTATTGTGTACTAGTTATACACCTTACTACATTGCTAATTGCTGTTACAATTGTATTCCATCAGGGACATATATACGTCCCTGATTCCATCGACGGAGGTTCCTACTTTCGTAGGAGTTCAACCTCTGTTTGGATACCTTTTACTCATAGCATTAGTTTTATTTTACATTAATATTGGCTTCTACCCGCCCAACATAACTCTTCATACGTTTTGGGCGGTTGTTCGATTCCCCGGTTGAACGTGTTTTAGGACGGTGGTTTACCGACTATGTGATGTATAATAGAACCTCGTGAAGCACCATGCTCTGATTGGCTGAAAAACACACTACCAATCGATCACGCTCTATCGGTAATAATAGAATGGTTTTGATTGTATTTCAATATTCATGTATATATATGTGTTATATACTCTTGTTGGTGATAAACATATAAAACTGTTGAATTATTTCCAAAAAGGCAGTAAAAGTGTCAAATGTTTTTAATTTTTTTTTCGCTTCTCAACAAATTATTTTACTGGGTAAATGTATATTTATATATATAGGTACTGCCTGTTGTCTAATCCTTTTTTTATCCTAATAAAACTTGTTGAAACCACAAGGAGGGGTCTCCAAATGAATAGTTTCAATAATATGAACATTCAAAATGTATGAACAACATATAACGAACAGATCGCGGTCTTGACGATATGTTGTTTCAGGGACGCAAAGTTTGCTGTGTTTTCTTTAGAAGGAAGATTAGTAATTTGCGCGCTTAACGTTAAATATAAAAGCTATCAGTAAAGTTGTGGATGAGATGGAAAGTAAATATACGTGTATCCGAACTGTATTGAAAGTTACTTTCGTTTTCTATTGTTATTGACAAATAAGCGAGCGCGATAGATTGGTAGTGTGTTTTTCAGCCAATCAGAGCATGGTGCTTTAACGAGGTTCTTAGATCGTAAACAACACTACTAAATACATCGAGGGCCAGAGGAAACTCGGGCTAACTATATATGGCGAAGGATCATGGCCTTCATCAATTGTACATATGTTAACTTCTTGGCCTATTTTCGATGTCACAAGGGTCAAATATGTAAAACTTTTTACGAGTTCCAGAAGAGCCACGGCCTAGTACGTAGCAGAAAAGTAACGTTCATCCGTTATGCAGGTCACACTGGTCGCACGCTAGTTGACGGTTCCCGACTTCGAGCTCCTCCCCCGATCTTTTATTGGCTTACAAAACAAGCTCCAGCTGTCAGTTATGTATTCAAGTCGATGGCCGAGGCACCGAGATTCGTGCTCGTTCCTGATTGGCTGCTGAATTGATGCTCAAGGTGTACTTCGATTGCTGACGTATGTGTACACGAAGTAAAGCTATCGATACTTTAATGACAGATTTAAGATGTTTATTTATCACAGATCACTCAGACACACATATGTGTATTACAAGAGGTCAAACATAAACAGCAAAGAGTTATGGCGCATATTGGCCAGTTTCGTTTTTGAATACAGACCTTAAATCTATAACATATAAAACATTCTTATTTGCGAAAAAAAATGATAATAACCGTAAAGTTGCATCATTGGCTAACTTTCGAGGGTGGTTTCCCGCATTCATATCATCTTTTGACATAGAGCTTTTACAGTGTCTTTTTTTATTCTATCAACATTAAATGCATATTTGATATAAAGTATTTAGTTTTAAGTTACAATGTAGTTAATTTTCACTTGGATAAAAAAAAAGAAGTAAAATGATAACCGATTTACCCCCTGTCAGTACCTGGCAACTGCCCCACGTAGGTTTCGAACTCATAACCCAGAGGTGGAGGGCTAGTGGTAAAGTGTCGGGACTCCTTAACCACTAAGACACGACGGTCCCTACCCTAGGTATTCCACCAGTCTTGCCTGTATTCAAGTTTGGTCCCATTTTCTCGTGTAGTTTGATATTTAATATTACATTTGTTGTAGCCCTTCAGGGGTCTCAGCCAAAACTACCATGTCATCAGCATACGTATGTAAAAATATATTAATAGTTTGGATCTCACAATCATTGACGTAAAAAGGGAACAATAGGGGAGAGAAAATTTCCCCCTGAAATAATCTATTATCACAATGGAAATAATTAGATAATGCACAATTAGCTTACGCAACTTTTACAGTACTATACACAGATCTAATCACATCATTCTCACCGGGTTCATACACCTGGGCGTCGATGAATTTTTACATCCGGGCAACGATAATTTCTCTGGAAAATGAACGCCGAAGACGGTTGGGATTTGTTTTCTCTTTTTTTTTCTTTTCTTCTGATGTGATAATACTGTCCTTCAAGGATAATAACCCGACCACGGAACAATATGATATATTGGCTATAAGTTGCACGGATAACGGACAGGAAAAACACTTCTCGTTTTCTGCTAATTTGCCCACGGTGTAGGCGGGTATGACCAAATTATGCCCCAATCCACGGACTATGCAACATATACAGCAAAATCCGCCATCGAAATGTCTAAATATCACAGTTTATCGGAATTATATATTTTGTCATTATCAAGTCTTATTTAATTGATTAGTAATAGTTAAATAGGAAACTTAACCATTTCCGTATTTTACACCTGTGGCAACGATGACGCTCTGGAGCTTTACACCCGGGCTGCTGTAAACTTTAGTTAATACGTTTGTCATCTGTGTTGATTTTATTTGCATTGATGGCAAATATGACCAAATCAAACTCATTTCCGTTTTTGTACATACATGTACAAGCTTAACAATATAATCCAATAGATCTACCGACCGACGGGCGACCTACATTACAATTGTCAAATTCCTGTCAGACGAATCAAACGAGACCCGAAACGAACTCGCCCGTTAGTCACGTGACTATATTGTTCCCCTATCACGTGAGTTTTTGCGGCGCCTTAGTTACGAAGTTGGTTTCCGTAGGAATCCACTAACATGTGATGGTGTGATGATTTCTCACGTTATGTGTAGACCACGATATGCTTGAAGTTCCGAGCATTTTGTCCTTACCGGACGGTAAGTGTCTTACTTTACAATTGGACATGGTGGTGCTAAACTCTCCTCCTTTCACCCATCAGTCTCCTGTATAAACTATAATCCGAATGGTTCTGATGTTAGGCCTTATATCGCATTAAATTAAAGCTGCCTTGTAACACGGCGGTTTATCTGCATATCAAGATCGCAAAAAGTGAATTCGGACCATGTCTTGTTACTCTTGTATTGTATCACAGGGGCTTGTCACAATTTATTTGCCATATGAGTTGGTCGTCTGGTACACGGTTTATTGTACTTTACTTTGAAACCATTTGCTTTGTTTTCATTTCCAGATCCCGTGAAGGTAACGAGGAGTGAAAATAATTATACCACGGTAAATATTCAGATTATCATTTTGTCATTGACTGAAATTATTCATAAAAAAATAAGTGACAAAATATAAACTTGCTACACAACTTACATATTATCAATGATCATGAGATTTGGGAAGTTTATGTAGTGAGGTCAGATACTGTGTGTTTTCAATGAGAATACATTTTAACTATGACCTCGTTTGATTTTACCTCCGTGTGATCATATTCTTTTTTTCATGCTTTTAAAGGAGTATCCACTTCCCCCAACCTCCCCACTAAACCACCCGTATTCCTATAATTATGATACAGTAACACATATTTCCCCATCCTCCCCATTAAACCACCCGTATACTGTACCTATAATTATGATACAGTAACACATAACTCCCCATCCTCCCCACTAAACCACCTGTATACCTATAATTATGATACAGTAAAACATACTTCCCCCATCCTCCCCACTAAACCACCATATTCCTATAATTATGATGAAGTAAAAACATACTTCCCCAACCTCCCCACTAAACCACCCGTATACCTATAATTATGATACAGTAACACATACTTCCCCAACCTCTCCACTAAACCACCCATATTCCTATAATTATGATACAGTAACACAAACTTCCCCAACCTCCCCACTAAACCACCTGTTTACCTATGATTATGATACAGTAACACATACTTCCCCCATCCTCCCCACTAAACCACCTGTATACCTATAATTATGATACAGTAACACATACTTCCCCCATCCTCCCCACTAAACCACCTGTATACCTATAATTATGATACAGTAACACATACTTCCCCCATCCTCCCCACTAAACCACCTGTATACCTATAATTATGATACAGTAACACATATTTCCCCCCGTCCTCCCCACTAAACCACCTGTATACCTATAATTATGATACAGTAACACATACTTCCCCAACCTCCCCACTAAACCACCATATTCCTATAATTACTATAACTTTGTTAATGATGTCATAGATAACAATGTATATGGGCCCACATTTTTAGTACTTTAGGGGTAGAAATACCCTAAAACTTTGTCCTGAAGAAGCCCATTATATGGGCGAAACCAGTAGACCAAATAAATATCCAAGAACCATCAAATCCTGTTGCTTGTTGTGATTGAATTCTATCGATATATTCCTATAATTATGATACATTCCCTTTCCCATCGTTAGCCCCACACCAAGCAATCACCCTCTCTGTCATTCTCCCCTTTCCCTCTTATCCCCTTTTCAATCATTAGCCCTTGCTCCTACCAATCTACATCTCCTTGCTGTCGTTCCCTCTCATCCCTGTTCCTGTTGTTAGCCCAATACCTCCCAATCTCCCTCTCCTGCCATTCCCCGTTCCCTCTCATCCCCATTCCCCGTTCCCTCTCATCCCCATTCCCCCTTCCCTCTCATCCCCATTCATGTTGTTAGCTGACACCCCAAACTAATCTCACACTCCCGCCATTCTCCCCTTTCTTTCTCATCCCTATTCCTGTTGTCATTAGCCAACACCCCTACCAATCTCTTACTCCTAGCTGCCTTTCTCCCTTTCCCTCTCAACCCTATTTCCGTCGATAGCCCGACATCTACCAATCTTCCACTCCTGTCATTTTCCCCTTTCCTTCTAATCCCTATTTCCATCTTTAGCCCACACTCCTACCTATCTCCCACTCCTGTTGTTCTCCCCTTTCCCTCTAATCCCCATTACCCCACACCCCTACTAATCTCCCCACTCCTGTTGTTCTCCCCTTTCCCTCTAATCCCCATTACCCCACACTCGTACTAATCTCCCCACTCCTGTTGTTCTCCCCCTTTCCCTCTAATCCCCATTACCCCACACCCCTACTAATCTCCCCACTCCTGTTGTTCTCCCCTTTCCCTCTAATCCCCATTACCCCACACTCGTACTAATCTCCCCACTCCTGTTGTTCTCCCCTTTCCCTCTAATCCCCATTACCCCACACTCGTACTAATCTCCCCACTCCTGTTGTTCTCTCCTTTCCCTCTAATCCCCATTACCTCACACTCCTACTAATCTCCCCACTACTGTTGTTCTCCCCCTTCCCTCTAATCGCCATTACCCCCACACTTGTACTAATCTCTCCACTCCTGTCATTCTCTCCTTTCCCTCTAATCCCCCTTCCCGTCATTACCCCCACACTCGTACTAATCTCCCCACTCCTGTTGTTCTCCCCTTTCCCTCTAATCGCCATTACCCCACACCCCTACTAATCTCCTCACTCCTGTTGTTCTCCCCTTTCCCTCTAATCCCCATTACCCCACACTCCTACTAATCTCCCCACTCCTGCCACTCTACCTTCTCCCTCTAATCCCCATTACCCCACACCCCTACTAATCTCCCCACTCCTGTTGTTCTCCCCTTTCCCTCTAATCGCCATTACCCCACACCCCTACTAATCTCCTCACTCCTGTTGTTCTCCCCTTTCCCTCTTATCCCCATTACCCCACACTCCTACTAATCTCCCCACTCCTGCCATTCTCCCCTTCTCCCTCTAATCCCCCTTCCCATCATTACCCCACACCCCTACTAATCTCCCCACTCCTGCAATTCTCCCCTTCTCCCTCTAATCCCCCTTCCCATCATTACCCCCACACTCCTACTAATCTCCTCACTCATGTTGTTCTCCCCTTTCCCTCTAATCCCCATTACCCCACACTCCTACTAATCTCCCCACTCCTGTCATTCTCTCCTTTCCCTCTAATCCCCCTTCCCATCATTACCCCACACTCCTACTAATCTCCCCACTCCTGTTGTTCTCCCCTTTCCCTCTAATCCCCATTACCCCACACTCCTACTAATCTCCCCACTCCTGCCATTCTTCCCTTTCCCTCTAATCCCCATTACCCCACACTCCTACTAATCTCCCCACTCCTGTTGTTCTCCCCTTTCCCTCTAATCCCCATTACCCCACACTCCTACTAATCTCCCCACTCCTGTCATTCTCTCCTTTCCCTCTAATCCCCCTTCCCGTCATTACCCCCACACTCCTACTAATCTCCCCACTCCTGTTGTTCTCCCCTTTCCCTCTATTCCCCATTACCCCACACTCCTACTAATCTCCCCACTACTGTTGTTCTCCCCTTTCCCTCTAGTCCCCATTACCCCACACTCCTACTAATCTCCCCACTCCTGCCATTCTTCCCTTTCCCTCTAATCCCCATTACCCCACACTCCTACTAATCTCCCCACTCCTGTTCTCCCCTTTCCCTCTATTCCCCATTACCCCACACTCCTACTAATCTCCCCACTCCTGCCATTCTTCCCTTTCCCTCTAGTCGCCATTACCCCACACTCCTACTAATCTCCCCACTCCTGTTGTTCTCCCCTTTCCCTCTATTCCCCATTACCCCACACTCCTACTAATCTCCCCACTCCTGCCATTCTTCCCTTTCCCTCTAGTCGCCATTACCCCACACTCCTACTAATCTCCCCACTCCTGTTGTTCTCCCCTTTCCCTCTATTCCCCATTACCCCACACTCCTACTAATCTCCCCACTCCTGCCATTCTTCCCTTTCCCTCTAATCCCCATTACCCCACACTCCTACTAATCTCCCCACTCCTGTCAATCTCTCCTTTCCCTCTAATCCCCCTTCCCATCATTTCCCCACACTCCTACTAATCTCCCCACTCCTGTTGTTCTCCCCTTCCCTCTAATCCCCATTACCCCACACTCCTACTAATCTCTCCACTCCTGTTGTTCTCCCCTTCCCTCTAATCCCCATCACCCAACACTCCTACCTATCTCCCACTCCTGTCAATCTCTCCTTTCCCTCTAATCCCCATTACCCCACACCCCTACTAATCTCCCCACTCCTGTTGTTCTCCCCTTTCCCTCTAATCCCCATCATTACCCCACACTCTTACTAATCTCCCCACTCCTGTTGTTCTCCCCTTTCCCTCTAATCCCCATTATCCCAAACTCGTACTAATCTCCCCACTCCTGTTGTTCTCCCCTTTCCCTCTAATCCCCATTACCCCACACTCGTACTAATCTCCCCACTCCTGTTGTTCTCCCCTTTCCCTCTAATCCCCATTACCCCACACTCGTACTAATCTCCCCACTCCTGTTGTTCTCCCCCTTCCCTCTAATCCCCCTTCCCATCATTTCCCCACACTCCTACTAATCTCCCCACTCCTGTTGTTCTCCCCTTTCCCTCTAATCCCCATCATTACCCCACACTCTTACTAATCTCCCCACTCCTGTTGTTCTCCCCTTTCCCTCTAATCCCCATTACCCCACACTCCTACTAATCTCCCCACTCCTGTTGTTCTCCCCTTTCCCTCTAATCCCCATTACCCCACACTCGTACTAATCTCCCCACTCCTGTTGTTCTCCCCTTTCCCTCTAATCCCCATTACCCCACACTCCTACTAATCTCCCCACTCCTGTTGTTCTCCCCTTCCCTCTAATCACCATCACCCCACACTCTACCTATCTCCCACTCCTGTCAATCTCTCCTTTCCCTCTAATCCCCATCACCCCACACTCCTACTAAATTCCCCATTCCTGTTGTTCTCTCCTTTCCCCTAATCCCCATTCCAATCGTCAGTCCACACTCCCCATCTTTTTTTATAGCACTTCAATATCATAATATAAACCAAATTCTAATAATTATCACATGTGATCATGTTTTATTCTGTTGTAGGATTCATTACTCAGAGAGGAAGGGTACTACATGAAGGCCACAGGTATTATTCTATAATCTTTCGTTTTAATATTGGTGTGATACCTGAAGCTAAAGACAGCTTTAATTCCGTATCTTAGCAGTATTAATACATGTATGTATCACCCAACACTAAATTTTGTTGATATATAAGAATGAAATCAGTCAAATTAAAAAAGACAAATATTACACCTACCCTTTTTAATTTAATTTTATTTGCTAAAAAAATTGAATTGATGATAAACTTGTGTTACCTTTTAGAGCAAAAGAATATGACAACTGAAGTGGTTAAGTCATGCAAGACTGCCAAATCCATGCAAGTATCTAATACTGATGGAAAGTCCAATTATCAAC
This sequence comes from Pecten maximus, assembly GCF_902652985.1. Classification (NCBI taxonomy): domain Eukaryota; kingdom Metazoa; phylum Mollusca; class Bivalvia; order Pectinida; family Pectinidae; genus Pecten; species Pecten maximus. The sequence goes on along the minus strand of NC_047019.1, from coordinate 2,613,462 downwards.
AATTTGAAAAGTCAAGCACTCTGTCAAAGACAGTCGATGTAGAAAACACAAAATATCAACCAAAGACCACCTTGGTGAAGTTGACACTTCCAGCAAAGACAACCACTGAAAAGTCAAGCACTCTATCAAAGACAGTCGCTGTGGACAACACAAAATATCAACCCAAAACTACCTTGGTGAAGTTGACACTTTCAGCAAAGACAACCATTAAAAAGTCTAGCACTCTGTCAAAGATAGTCGATGTAGAAAACACAAACTATCAACCAAAGACCACCTTGGTGAAGTTGAGACTTCCAGCAAAGACAACAATTGAAAAGTCAAGCACTCTGTCAAAGACTGTCGATGTAGAAAACACAAACTATCAACCAAAGACCACCTTGGTGAAGTTGACACTTCCAGCAAAGACAACAATTGAAAAGTCAAGCACTCTGTCAAAGACAGTCGCTGTGGAAAACACAAACTATCAACCAAAGACCACCTTGGTGAAGTTGACACTTCCAGCAAAGACAGTCATTGAAAAGTCAAGCACTCTGTCAAAGACAGTCGATGTAGAAAACACAAACTATCAACCAAAGACCACCTTGGTGAAGTTGACACTTCCAGCAAAGACAACAATTGAAAAGTCAAGCACTCTGTCAAAGACTGTCGATGTAGAAAACACAAACTATCAACCAAAGACCACCTTGGTGAAGTTGACACTTCCAGCAAAGACAACAATTGAAAAGTCAAGCACTCTGTCAAAGACTGTTGCTGTAGAAAACACAAACTATCAACCAAAGACCACCTTGGTGAAGTTGACACTTCCAGCAGAGACAACAATTGAAAAGTCAAGCACTCTGTCAAAGACAGTCGATGTAGAAAACACAAACTATCAACCAAAGACCACCTTGGTGAAGTTGACACTTCCAGCAAAGACAACAATTGAAAAGTCAAGCACTCTGTCAAAGACTGTTGCTGTAGAAAACACAAACTATCAACCAAAGACCACCTTGGTGAAGTTGACACTTCCAGCAGAGACAATCATTGAAAAGTCAAGCACTCTGTCAAAGACAGTCGCTGTGGAAAACACAAAATTTCAACCCAAAACTACCTTGGTGAAGTTGACACTTCCAGCAAAAACAACCAATGAAAAGTCAAGCACTCTGTCAAAGTTAAAAAAAAATGTAGTCAAAGCAAAAGTCAAAACAGTTGAAGTCTCCGATTCTGATTCCAAAATGGTTAAGTATGAAACAAAAGCAGCCAAAGCCGAAGTCAAAACTGTCAAAGCAGCAAGATCAGATACCAACATGGCGAAAGTTTATAATGTCAGAAATGTCAAACCAGATGTTATTACCCTCAAAACAGCAGAACCAGATATGATTACTGTCAAAACTACAGAAGTAGATGTCACAGATTATCAGAAGGAGAGAAAAACAGAAATACAAACTAATGTTGATTCCTGTGACCATGAGTGGGCAAAAAGTACCGGTAAGTTATATGAGATGTTAAAATGCATTGATATTTCATTAGATTTATATTTTCACCTCCATTATGTTAGATAGACAAGAGAGTTTTCTGGGAAGAATATCTCGCCTATTACTAGGATATTTTAAATTTAGTATGTCTGTTCTGTCCTATTTGGAACCCTTACCTATAGGGTTCAGCCACTAGCCTATATATGTTTCATCAGAAGGACCTATTAAAATATCAAAAACTTATGTGGAAATTCTAAGTACATATTAAGGGGAAAAACTCTCACACATCATTCATGTGTTATGATCTGTCAACCAAGTTTTAACTACACAAGTGTGAAAATCATTGGCTAATTAATATTTTCCGCCATAGAACAAAGACCAAAGAAAAGAAAGAAGTGTGATAGTAACAGCATTTATAAAGGAATAGAATTTCAACCGAGTGAGGAGGGCAGAGACATGGACAAACCCCAGGGACTACCCAAACTCGCCCCATTGCCTGTGTACACCGACAGTAAGTTTGGGAGTTAATGACTACACTATTTGTCAGATGACAGTCACACTTATAACAAATGATGAATATGCTTAAGCATTATTGGTGCATTATCCTTGGAGCCACATATAATTACATCGAATATTGTCAGCGGACTTCTTCACTAAAATATCACCAACTTTTGAAAATACATACCAGTGAACTTTTCAATGTTTGCATGATTTATTTATTTTCAGATTTCCAGGCCAGTTGTGTTTTAACCCATCTGTTCTCAAGCAGGTATGTAACTTTGAACAGTACATTTATAAATGGGGCCCAACCTACAATACCAAACATGCAGTCTTGCATATTTTATGTTTGGGTCTCATTTTCCTATGCAAGGATGACAGGCATCCCATAGGAAAATAATTTAGACTGGTAACCTACACTGGTCTTTCATGGTTATGTTTGGACCCCGCTCAAATGTATCTATTGCATATCATAGCTACTTACATGAATTTTGCATTGCACAACACTTACAAATATATCTATGATAATATCTTGAAGAAAAACTGGAATTTGTTGACAAGTATCTCTAATGATTGTCAAAAAAATGGAAATTATCTCGGAAAGGACTTCATCATTTACAACCAGGAAATCTTCCCTCTAACCAAATATTTGGAACTACAAAATCAAATGATTGATACGCTTGTTTAAATATTAATGATAAATTTACGTGCATGTTCTTCATTGCAGAGACAACTTTGATGAAGACTTTGTGGAGGACTACATTATACCAAATTACAAAAGCGAGCAAATGCTTTAAACTCTGTATAATTTTTTACTCAAAAAAATGTCATACTTGCCATATTTTTCGATTACTTTATAGGCATTTGTCAAAGGAAATTAGAAATGTACTTTTTTTAACACATAATTATTAAGAATTAAAAGAAACTCATATTATCTCTCTGTAAACATCTTAAAAAGTTGGCAATTGTGAAAATTAAAGATAAAAATACTGATTATATGTATAAATGAAGATAACATTTTTTATATGATTATAGTAAAACTACACCAGTCATGACATTTGAGATTCAAAACATTTTGTTAAAGTTTGATTTTTTTTTTTTTTTGCTTTCCACTGAACCATTAATATCTATATAAACCTCTGGTTTAACTTTTGTACAATGTACCTCATTGTAAGTCAATAATTGGTATGATATGCCTTGTCTGTCTGTTATTGAGTAGAATGTCTCAGAGTACTGTTGGATGGATTTACCTATGTTATCATATAACTTTTGCGCTTATGTATGTATATCTCTCTTAGATTTCTTTTTTTAAAGAGTTTATACATTTGTAGCAGATTTTTTTTTGGAAACAGAGAAGTACCTGGATTGTACTTACATTTATTTAATATGTATATATTTTCCATTTTTTATTGAGTTTATACATTTATAGCAGATTTTTTAGGAAACAGAAAATACCTGGATTGTACAGTTTTTTTACCTGTATTTCTTACACATTAATCTACACATTTTTGACATTTCTTGACTATGTGTTTACAAAATAATTTTAATATAAAGTTGATTTAATATTGTTCTTTTTTAAGCCCGTCAAATTGTCCATGACAATTTCTAGTTTTAATATAAAGTTGATTTAATATTGTTCTTTTGAACTATAAAGTTAATGCTGATGACTGATAGATAACACCTAACTTATTTATTACTAATCTGTAGTATTTTATCATAAATTAAAAAGGACCCAGTAGATAATTAAACCTGACCAGTAATATTAGATCTGAAATTGGTAATCTTTGGTTTAGCTGTTGTGGATTATGTGAAGTTGTTGGTCTAAATTTTGTACTTTAAATTTTCTACCATTTATTGGTCTGTATTTCATGAAGAGACAGATCTGATTGGAATGCAGGCTAAATTTAAAGTTCATAACTTTAAATATCATAAAATTATTGCCTAGAAGACAGATTCGATGGGACGGATTCCGGAGCCGATATTTTAAGACTGACTATCTATTAAATGGGAAGAAGGACTCTTTAAGGTTAAAAATAAATGTATTGAAATAAATTCTAAATCAAGAGTCTGGTTATTTGGTTCTCAATTTTAATGTATAGGTTATTTATTCGATGTTGGCAATTTTGCATAATTCCACTACCAATACCATTGTATCAAGTTTAGAAGTCAAGTTGTACGTTAGTATGTACTTAAAGTCATCATCACTCGGGTTTAAATATTGTGTAATAAGTCATCATTGCTCAGGTTTATATATTGTGTAATAAGTCATCATCTCTCAGGCTTATATATTGTGTGATAAGTCATCATTGCTCAGGTTTAAATATTATGTGATAAGTCATCATTTAAGTTAACTTCTTGATAATATTACACATATTTTTTTAAGAATATCATCATTGCCATGAATACTCTCATATTTACATACAATGATATAGATCTATGCATATTATTGTAATGCATACAGTTTAATTTTGAAGAAATAAATGTAACATAATGTACAATCAATATGAATGTTGTTGTTGTTTATGTTGCTGTTGCTGAATTAATCTACTGCAGGAAAATTCATCATAATAAGTTTGAAAGGTGTATGTTCTATACACCAGTATCACTTCTACCATTTTGATGTCTTCTTCCAATGTTTTAGCAATCTCTCCCAGTGTGCCTTGCACTCTACTACATATATATATAATCTGTAGTATTTATGTAAATAATCTAATGATATACTCCTTTTCCGTATTAACTGGACTTCATCTAGGAGTAAATATTGTAAAAGAAAACTGAAAAATGATAAAAAGAAATATTTATGCATCAGAAATGTGTTTTTCAAGAATCTTAAAATTCCAGTGAGCCGTTTACAGAGGTAATTGTGAGTGTAAGGAATGATAACTCTGGTAGAGATTGTATCCACAGGGGGCTAACTCAATGAAAATGGAATTTACCATACATATTTCGTATTTACTGGATGGACTGGTCAATATACTTAACGACCATATGATTTTTTTCAGAAAAATCGAGATTTAAAAGATTATTAAAAAATCGAGGTAATTAGATTATTAGTAATTACCTCGATTTTTTAATAATCTTTTAAATCTCGATTTTTCTGAAAAAAATCATATGGTCGTTTTATATTGACCAGTCCATCCAGTAAATACGAAATATGTATGGTAAATTCCATTTTCATTGAGTTAGCCCCCTGTGATTGTATCGCTCCTAAATTTAACTGCTCGAACCTCTCAGAAAGCACTAAGATCACCTTTGAGTGAAATTTTTGCTATCACGATATATCCTCAAGTTGTGAAAAATTGGGCGATGAACCCTAAAACAATCTCATGTTTTTTTAAAACGCAGATTTCCTTCAGATGTGGAAATTTGAATCCATAGCAATCAGCGTCTGAAATGTCTGTCATCTGATCTGGAAAATAATACCAAAATTCCAATTCATGTTTTTTTTTTTTTTTTTTGTGTTTTGTTTATTTCATTTTTCAAGTTATTCAGCAAAGTCTAATATAAAAATATAACATATACACTCGCACATGAAATCATTATTACATCACATGTATGATATCATCATCATCATCATCATCATCATCATCATCCACTTATCTCCATGTGAGCCTTCAACTTTAACTATCACAGGCAGATGGACATACGTTACTGATTAAGGTTAGCAATAACTGAACACAAATCTAAAAACATGAGATTTATACATTTAGTCGTTGAGATACAAATAATATCAATATTCTTAGTACTGGGGTTCGGGTCCGGGACCGGGTGTGGCGTACGAGAAATCGCACCATCCGGTTAGTATTAGCCAATCAGCGTCGAGAAATGAAGTCGTACTGTGGAGTCCGCCAAAGTAAACAAATGTGGAGTTTTCTCACAGAATTTTACAGAATAACCATGTTTGCAATGGCTTTTCAAGCATAAAACAATTATAAACTACTTGATAACATTGCGAAGGATCCAGGCATGCTTCGTATACAATATAAGGTAAAGTATTAGCTCTAAAATTATGTCTGAATCATTTTTTCAAGTTAATGAATCTCTCGCCATTCCAGCCATGGCATGGTATGGAAAGTTGTCGGAAGTTTCTCTTATGAATACGTATTTACGTCGAGCTTAATTCATGTTGTAACAGATTCCATATATATTTGGGCCAGGCGCGTAGGCTGCAAAAGTTTTGATTTGCATGCATTACGATTCTCCCAGCGAGAAAAAAAATGAAATCTAGACTACGAATTCTGCATCCGATAGGCTAGCTGCGATAACGTACGTAGCTCTGGACGACGGACGGACAATTTCTGACAGATGGTCGTCGTAGTGTAGGCAGGGTATGAATATTCTTCTACCGATAGGCTAGCGTAAAGATACAGAATACAATCTCCTTGCTTTCTCCCTCCATTCACACAGAGATATATATTTAAGTGTCTGATTCACACAGATTGTATAATAACATCAAAGGCCCAATGGTTCTGAAAAACCTGCTACCCTTTGATCAGAAAGTCGCACCGAAGACGCCATTGACCATTTTTAGCACCACCACCACCCCCACTCCCCTGGATGACTAGATGACTTCATTTTAATCAGACCAGACTTGTCATTTATATGGGGTGATTTTTGTCTCAAACCGACACCTTAAAATACCCAGTTTCGCTGATCATGGGTCCATCGGAATCTTCCATTCTGAGTTATAATTTGTATGTGAAGAATTTCAAACAAAACATAAACTCAAGATATATAAAGTTAAGGTGGTTTTATTGATTTAACAAATTCATACCAGACATTGAAGGACAGAACTATCCTCTCACACTCTGACACACATACACACTGAACCTGCACACAAACACTGGGCCTACAGTGCTACACACACACTGGACCTACACACACTGGACCTTGTGACACACACACTATGCACACACTGGACCTACACACACTGGACCAAACAACATGGCTAAATAAATACAGGTGTATAAGAACATGATGGATGAAACCAGAGTACAGTAAGCAGATGATAGACAAATGTAATTAATAAATTTATTTAGATTTAGTCCTTAAGACTATATAAAATTACAACTTTATGTCAAACATTTGAAAATTTCAACAGAGATGGATAAAAAATTCGACCTGATCCCGAATGTAAATATTCACTGATCCAAACATCAAATTAAAGGTTCAGTAAACTTGGTATTATCTCAAATTTCTGTAAAAATACATGTCATATTGCACAAAAATATGACGATACAAAATGCAATATCCCTGTTGTCTCCCTCCATTCAGTGGATAATAACATCAACAAAGGCCTAATGGGCCTGAATCACTCACTTGCTATCCTGTGATTGATCCTATTAACAAAATAAAAGGAAGAGTGCCAACTCTTGAATCCAGGTATCTAAATGTTGTATTGAAAAGGAATACATGAATCTAACCAGGCCAGAAATCACTGCAAATTACAAAACAAGTGTTCATGCAGGTTGTCATGTTTTAAGATGTACACTGTGATAGCAGTATTTTGTATTTCAATGGTAGCGGTATAAAGAAGATCTGAATCTGCACTACCATGAGCCTTCTGTCTGAAAATATGCATATGAATCTATACATAACGTTACAAATTAATATTTCTGTCTCTCTGTCCTGTCTGAGTGCGTGAGTGTGTGCGTGTAATGTATGTACGTGTATGTATGTCTATCTTTACTTATTGTAATATGTACAATAAAAACAACAAAGAGTATGTTTAAATTCTCAATATTTTAATGTTTCATTTCTTTTTCTCCATGATAACTATGTCTTTCAAATCAATTTCTTCATCAATTTCATTGTCATGTGATAATAATATTTTGTGTCTCTTTTGAATGTTACAATGGTTGACTTCACGCTTCGTTGTATAAATGTCTTTTCTGTTCATTATCCAGGTCCTTGGACACGGAGCGTCTGTGATTGGACGCCCAAACCTACTACACAGTTCTTTAACGGCATTGCCCGGTCCATGGTTCACAGAATACACAGCCCTATGAGCTCTCCCTGAGAAGTTACAAGTGAAGTTCACACTTGAGGGAAGAGTCTGCTTTAACCATGCATCTGTCCACAATATTTTCCTTTTGGAGGGACAAGTTCCACAGAACCATTTCCGCCACTGACCTTGAAATCACTTGGTAGGTACAAGTTGTCTGTTAACCAGTTATTTCTTTGTCTCCCTACACACACTAAGTGATTTGGTTCTACTATCAATATGTTCACCTTTGTAGAATTTTACATTTGCCTCCCTGACACCACGAGCCACACTCTGTAAGTCTGTCATAAAGGTGAGACAACTCTGCCTGACACCGAGCAGCTAGGTCCAGAAGAAATCTTCTCTTGATTGTTTGTCACTCTTTCCCAGTGGATCCTGGTACTATTTCCTCAACTTTTACACACTTTGAGATGTTTTTTCTTGAATTCCTTGTAAGTTAAATAGGGTCCAGATTGGGTGTTGGCTTTGTACATGATGTACCACTTTTATTAGGTACCCTGAGATGAAGTCTCAAAGTCACCTATTCTAATGGCCTTTTGTCTGTCATGCATAAATAAAAAAAAACATTTCGAACTCTTCTCCAACACCGCTATAAACCTAATACAATGAAAAATGTCAACTTATATTGTAAATTATGTGCCCCCCCCCCCCTCCTACCACTTTATCAATGAGTAAATAAAAGACTATTTATATCTATCTTAATGCAATTGTCTATATACACAGACCATAATTTCTGGTAATTAAAACATTAATGATGGCTTCTGCATGAAGCTATCTGATGAAACTGTCTGGGAAATGTTTCCCAAAATCTAGAAAAAAAACTGAGTTTTACAATAACTGTCAAATCCAAGGTTAGTAGAAGAAAAAAGAGAACTAAAGTACACTAATTCATCAAGCCTTTATATATTCTGACTTGTCTCTCACTACCTGAACCTAAATGGACCGACTTTATTATAGCGGAAAAACACGTTATCATATCAAACTATCATACACTCTCGAATAGCACAAGCTCATCATTTCTTTATTGTTATGCTCTTCAGCATACAGGGCCACAGTGGCCAAGTGGTTGGTTAAGGTTTTAACTACATGGTTATAACATTATCAGCATAGGATGACAGCTTAATGTTATTCACATGTTGGCCCTGACAGTGACCCCCAGAGGCTTATGGGTGGGGCCAAAAAGGGTCAAATTAACTGAAGTTTCTAAACTCGGGTGACTGTTCGGGTCGGTGGGCCTCTTTATTATGCGCCTGTGTCTGAGTCAGTAACAAGCTTGTCAATCTCAAGTCAAGGCCATCTCTTCTTCTGAGGTTCTCCAGACTTTTCAGAGTAGTATGCTTTGGTGTGGCTAGAGGTTAAGTTACCTTTACAGTGTGAGCTATATTCACAAAATTCCCTTTGCATTTATATTATCAGTCTCTAGTATGTTTCAGTGGCTGATCATTGACCCTTGTATACACAGAATGATCCTATCAGAAGTCTCCATTTAACCCCAATGGTTTAAGCACTTCAGCAGTCATTCCCTATATATATCTGTCTATCATCACCGCTGGGCGCTCAGGTTCAATGTAAACATTGTGTAATCCCATCATTTGGGTGTTGTACTGTTTGTAAAGTTGTACTGTTTGTACAGTCTCGTGTCTTTATTTCTGTGTCTGTGTTTTGATATATATATGCACTCTCAATATTTGTACTCTGGCGTCCGTCCATCAACAATACCTTGTGAACACAACAACTAGTGTAAATATCAAACAAGTTTTATGAAACTTTGTATTCAGCCATACATCAACAAAATCTCGGGGAAGTTTGAAATTAGGAATTATTTGACAGTAACTAACAGAGTAATTGCCCTTTGTATTTAATGTTATTGATCCTTGTGAACTCTATAACTTTGTATGCAGCCATACATATTCAACTGTAACTTACAGACTTACTGCCCTGTCATAATGTTTTTAAACAAACATTAATGTTCGGTTATTGCAATCAAGAACTGGACTGAGAAATATGACCATATTTGGTAACCACATTCACCAATACGCCATCTACTGTCTGTTTCAATGAAATATGGCTGCCCCCATGGCCTTACGCTTCAAATAATTTGCTTGCAAAAACATCTTCGTTTGATGTAGTAGTTTTACCGAAAATGTTGAAATGTATTCAGTAGATGTTTTCAAGATGCATACGATTTGAGAAATGCATAACGCTAGCGAAATGTGAAGACTAAATGAACCTGAACTTTGCGAATCAACTCCAGGTCAATATATTTATGTAAACAACTATTGCGCAGGCGCATTCGTCTCCGGATGTTTAGATAGTTTTGCTCTTCCGTGTTCATTCCAAAACGGCTGACATTATAGCATAGGTCTGCAAATATGTCCGCGATTTACTTAAATGTGTAATATATATATACTAGAATGTTGCATCATTATCAACTAGGTGTGTATTTCTATAATTTAGAGAAAGAAATATATCAATAACGGCATACGAGACGATACATTGTATAATACATAGGCTACCGTACGTGTTTGCTAGAAAGAACTGTACATATTTGTGGTCAGGGTGACTGGTCATAGTGTTAACGTTGTCATCGATTTCCAAATACCATTCTCTTTCATTCAAGCCGCTCCGGCTTGTGGGGTTGAATCTTCATATTGCCAACCTTTAGGTGCGCGACCTTGACCTCTAAAGGTTAAAAATATCCACTAAATCCGGGTATCTGGCCTTCCTATTTCATATTTGCCTGGTAGCATCACTATGGGGTGGGGATTCAAAATTGTACAAATGATGGGGCTGACCCCCCAGGGGCCTGAGGGGCGGGGCCAAATGTGGTCAATTGAGCTATATTGATATAAACGACTTCTTCTCTGAAACCAAGCAATGGCTATCGCTCATATTTGCCTGGTAGCATCATTATGGGGTGGGGGTTCAAAATTGTACAAATGATGGGGCTGACCCCCCAGGGGCCTGAGGGGTGGGGCTGAATGTGGTCAATTTGGCTATATTGATATAAACAACTTCTTCTCTGAAACCGAGCAATGCCTGTCACTCATATTTGCCTGGTAGCATCACTATTGGGTGGGGATTCAAAATTGTACAAATGATGGGACTGACCCCCCAGGGGCCTGAGGGGCTGGGCCAAATGTGCTCAATCTGGCTATATTCATATAATTGACTTCTCTGGAACCAAACAATGGATATCTCTCATATTTTACTGGTAGCATCACCTTGGGGTAGGAATTTGAAATTGTACAAATGATGGGGCCGACCCCCCGGGGGCTGAGGGGCAGGGTCAAAAGGGGACAGTTTTGCAGAATTGATATAAATGACTTCTGCTCTGAAACTAAGCAATGGATATCACTCATATTTGCCTGGTAGCATCCCTATGGGGTGGGGATTCAAAATTGTACAAATGTTGGGGTTGACCCGGGCCGCCAGGGGGCTGAGGGGTGGGGCCAAAAGGGGTCAATTTGGCTTAATTGATTTAAACAACTTATTCTCTGAAACTTAGCAATGGTTTGACTGGTAGCATCCTATTAGGGCAGGAATTCAAAATTGTACAAAGGAAGGAGCTGACCCCCCAGGGGGCAGAGGGCAGGGTCAAAAGGGGTCAATTAATCTAAACAAGATCTTCTCTGAAACTAAGCAATGGATATCACTCACATTTGTGTGGTAGCATCCCTATGGGGTCGCACCAAAAGTCAATTTCATTTCATGGATTAATGCACTTTTTGGCATTTTTAGTATTGAAATAAAACCAATATACATGTACCCATATAAAATGCTTATGATATATATTGACATAGCAATACCAGTGACAAATATACTTAAGCATCATACTTGTTTCATACCTCGTGAAACCAGGTGAGCGATACAGGCCCTCTGGGCCTCTTGTTTCTATCACATGGTATCAGAAATATACATAGTAACTGTATGTAGAATTTTGTCTTATTTGTCAGTGTCAAAGGGATGTTTTTAGATCTCTCTTATTCCTGTTTTATGTGTCATACATGTAGCTAATTAGCTATCTATAGAGTAATTCTGTTTTCACCGCATGATTTCAAATAGCTCACAGCTGTTTATGAAAAAATAAACGAGGTACACGTAAGATAGCGGGCAAAATGTACTGTACAACATATGTCAACACAAGATTAATTCTGTCTTTGGGATAGATATATTTAATTTCAAATAGGTTTCAGGAAAAAAATTGTGTAGATAATTGTGTCATTTTGGGTCCAGCATCATAATATTTTGCAATTTTTAAGCTTTTTTAAGTCGTTACCATGGTATTTACAGCTCTAAAAAAGATTGAAAAAATAAGTTTATTTATCCTTCAGAGCTGTATTAAAATTGGAAATGTTGTATAGATTACAAATATATATACTTTATTAGAGGTAATAATTGTAGGGTTTACTGGCAATGTTTACATATCTAAAACATGTGCCATATTTTTCAGAATTGGGCATGTTTACTGTACACTGCTACTATAGATCACATACACAATATTTCTTTAAACCATGCATATTTTATTTCATTTTCAAAGTCATACGTTTCAACATATTAAAAATGTAAGTATTCAGAAAAAAGGTAAAAGTAAATATTTCTTTTTGAAGTGATTGTACAGCAAAATGCTGCGATTGAGTTGATAGGGGTAAGGCCATTGTAACGTCACATAGCCCAGCAATATGGTACCGGGTATACATGATACAACAATATCTTGTAACATTGCAACGCCAAGATAGAGGTATCTACGATGTCTGTCTCACCTTCATAACCAATTTTTAGATGGAGACGGCACATCAAGTTAGCTGGAGTATATTTAAGACCATGACATCCCTATGCTGGTCGACCACTAACGCAGATGCCAACGTCGAATGCAGTGGCTGCTGGCACATGTACCTATAATCAATCTCATTTGGTCCATTGGGGACGCGTGATGTTCACCGACAAGTCTCAATTTGCGCTTTACTGTCAGATGGATGACAATGTGTCTATGGATGTTGTGGTGAGTGATATTCTGAGGCTTGTGTAACGGAAAGCATTAGATTTGGGGGAGGGTCTGTTATTGTATGGGGAAAATAAACACTTTGATGGGTTAATGTTTAAGAAAGTAAGAGTAGTGACTGATGGCAGGGGTGGGCACACACACTACTGATTTGGATCAGGAAACATCATAGGGAACCCATGTTTTAACGGTGTTCACGCAAGCGCAGCCTGTGTTAGGACAACAAAAATCATCAAAATGTATTCAGTAATGATGAAATAATTGAAAAACTCACACCATGAACACATAAAAAAGAATCATGTAAAATGTAAAATAATAACTATTGAAAATTAACTTTCTTTTTTCCGCTAGTACATAAATAGATTGTCTTTTATGATATCAATTTACCAAACTGAATGTCCCCCTGAGTTAGAGATTTCTCATGTGTCTCACAGTCAGACGTTTGTGAAGATCATCTCAGTCAGGCCATGTGAATAACAGCAGACAGATCTGTAAACACATGCTACCACCAACATGTAAAGGTCGTGGGCCTTATAAAAATTGTATACATGTATTTCATTGGGTTAAATAAAACAAAGATTGAATGTAAGTTTAAAGATTTAATTAGAGTTTAATATTATATGTACAATGTTCATAATAATTACATAACATAAGAAATATTTCAATGAAGTGTAGTAGCACAGTTCATTATTAGTAATTAGCACACTTCATGGTTCACATATTCCTATTAAATCTATAGTATCTAGCATATGCTCCTTAATTCTCTCAATGTCTCCATGTTCTGCCCTACACCTAGCCTTCACATATCATTTGCCAGTCTTGACTTAAGTGTTCTGTATGTATAACCTTTGTGTCAACAGAACATGTTGGAACTGAAATTTTGATTTAGCATTTTCTTCTTAATACCTTTTGCTAAATGTCTTGTGTTTTTCTGTCTACCACAGCCAAGATGAGACTTCCTGAGTCCAGAGAAACCTTGAGAGTGTCTTGAGATTTCTCTCCAACAACAGTGGCCCAGGTCTCCTCTCATTTCCAATAGCAGCTTCCTCGGGAATATTAGCTGAACACAGGCCTTCATGATCTGGACATTTGACGTTGAGGTCCCACTGTCTAAAACTTTCCTACAAAGTTTATTGCCCGTGAAGAGAGACTGTATTCTTTTTCATAGACAGCTGTTCACATATTGGGTAAGTCACTAGCTGGAGTGGCTCCTAATTGGTATGGGGTCCTCTCTCCACTAAACCGTGGACTGTTGTACAGTCTGGGTCAGGTAATCCAAGAGACTGATTCTCCCCGACAAGATTTCTTCTAATATTGGTCATTAAACTCACTGTGTTAATTTTCACAATTTGTTCTCCAACATGGTTTACTGTGTATTGGAGACCAGTGTGGGAAGGTCAGGTAATGTTGGCGGCGAGGCATATCTCAATCATAGCTGCATTGACACAGAGGCTCCCATAGGTGTAGTCTACATGGATGTATTCAGAGTTTATCATTTCCGTCCCCTTGACTTTGTCTCCTCCTCCTCATACAACTTGTAATGGCTGCTGACATATTGGCAGGTATTACACTGCAGTCTCTCTAGCCAATCCCCGCCACGCTGCTTTGAACTCTGGGAATCAAACTTCAGATATTCTTCGCAGTCTCGGTGCTCCAGAATAATATTGTTCCATAGTCTCTCCACATCAATTGGCCGTAATAACTTGTATGTGTATTTGTCAGGATCTCGTAGAGTTATCACAATGTTGGTGTCAATGACGGTCTGAGCAGGCTGGAGTTTAAGGATCATAAAATTCATATCACTTGGAATCCCAGCAGCTTAAAAGTACTCATTTCACCATTGTTATCAATCTTGAGTCAAACACATCTTGGGTTAGCCTGTTCCAAGTCACTGGCATAAAATACAAAAAGTACTTAATTGAGTAGTAAAACCTATCTAACTCACTAACTGAAAATCATATGGTCATGAATCCATGATATTTACTGATATGATAGAATTATACGTATAATACTTGTGTGCCAAATATGAAATAATTCTGTTTATTTGTTTGTATTTTCTGGTAAAACCATGCAGTCATATATGGAGTTTGGTACTTCACTCTCAGACCAAGGGGGATAACTCCATATTGAATTAGATCATGGACCCCTGTCATCACTGAAACTTCACAACTTTATTTGGAATCATCTTTACTTTTAAGAATACAGGTAAATGAGTGAATCAAAGTCAATATTTCTTTACTTTAAGCTCTCACAGAAGCATGTTAACCAATCAGCACGGGTTGTATGCGAAAGTATTCTGGTAAGAAAATCAAGTTTTCTATTTTAATGGTATTTTGATTGAAATGTTTAGGTGTAATGTTGACCTATCTGATATTTATTTGAAGTTTATATTCCAAACTGTCAGAATATACTGATTTTGCTGTACTGACATGTACCTCCTGGCTGATTTACTCAGGTGTGAATTGACCAGGTATTTCCCCATTATTTTTGTGTCTATATCTTCTGTTAGACATGTACAGGACAACCAATTTTGAAATTTTCATTAAATGATTTAATATTTTCATAATATACATCTGTATATCTACTCTAAAATTTCGAAGAGGTTCTTTTTTGTCATAGTCCCCTTCAGATCTTGTATTTTATTTTGTCGCTGTAACACTGTATTCTTAGCTGTCCCTTTCTGATCTTGTATTTAATGTGTCACTGACGGTGTTTATAGAACTTTCTCTTGTTTTATAGATGAACCAGTTGTCTGATTACTGATGATCCTGGAGTCACCCAACCCGCCTTAGACTGTAGTATTACAGAGTGTCCGATACCATGATTCCCTATGTGTGGGCTCTAGCAGGGAAGTTCCTGTGCAAGGTGACAGTCTTTGGATTCGTGTTCTGAAGCAGTCTGTTAAAAGCTTCACATTTAAGCCCACCATTATCAGATACACATTCTCAGAAAGTACGTTTCATATGTATGTTTCCTTTGGTCCCTAATTATGCATATTGGATTTTAGGACCAATCGGAAAACAACGTTGAAAGTACTAAAGTGATCTTTCTCAAATTTCAAATACAAAAATTAAATGTACTTAAAGTATATCAGTAGTGAAATGTAAAGTTTAAATATTTTATTTCAACTGTCAACTGGATTATGTTTTAAACTAGTCGTGATTGAAGATAATTTAAATAAGGAGTTTGTTTTCCATTTGAAAATTGTCTTTTTTTGTGTCATTGTTGCTGCTCTATACAATTAAACACTGTCTAGTACATGTACAAACAATTTACAAAATTATCTTAATTTAGCAGATTTATCTACATCATATAATTATATTGTATGTTTGATCATTTCTTGGTTTATTTTGTATAAAGTCATATTAACAGCCAGGGTCATATAAAGACGTGTCAGGTTTTGGAGGTGGAGGAAAGCTTTTTTAAGAGTACCTAGATAAAAACCACTGTCAGTACCAGGCAACTGTCCTGTGTGGGTTTTGAACTCGCGACCCAGAGGTGGAGGGCTTAGTGATAATTTGTCAGGACAACTTAACCACTCGGCCACCAAAGGTATAGGAGGTATTTATCAGCAGGTTCATTGAAATTTAATTTTTTTAGATCCACTCATGTGATGTGATGAGTGCAGTGTCGTGTGCCATGGAGGTTGTTTTGATAATATCCAAAACAGACATGATTTCCAAGAGGTAATGACTGTATTACATCATAATAAGATTCCTTTGGAAAGAAGCCATCAAGCATTGGATGGGTTATCCCAGGAAAAGGCCATAAACAGATGTATTTATGATTACTGTGTATTATTTCCTCAAGGGTGAATTATGTTAAATGTACATGTATATTTTATTAGCCCCCTATAGGAACTAGTTTTCCTCACCGTCCATCCTGTATGTAACAACAAAATTAGTCAGCACTCGAGTGACTTCATTCCTTGAAGGATTTCTTTTTCGTAAAGACATCAAACTTTTTTGCTCACCTGGCCCAAATGGCTGAGTGAACCTATGCCATGTTGCAGCATCTGACATCTGTCCGTCTATTGTCTGTTTGGTATAAACTATTCCAGTCATGATATTTCGCTAATAGGTTCCTTGGATCAGAGCCCTAACAAAATTTGTGAAAACAAATGTCCTTGACCTATATCAAGGTCACAGAGGTCAAATTCCTCCAAACATTTAAATGACTCCACACTAACCGAGACTTCCAGAGACGTGATATTTGGCTGAAAGGTTCCTTGGATGAGGCCAAACAAAGTTTGAGAAAACAAAATGTCCTTGACCCATATTTAGATACAGCTAACAGTGTGATGATATTTGGCCAATAGGTCACTCGGATGACGCTTGACAAAGCTCCAAATTTACCTTGACCTATATTCACCATTGATTGTGACCTATGCTTGACCATTGACCCAGACCCAGATTATTTGATAGATTAGAAATCATATTGCTTAGAGTCAATGAATGTATCAAATACATGAGATGTTTGTTTGTTCATCTAAAGCAATTTGATTTATATTTTCCAGTTCCATTGGTTGTGGGAGTCATATGTGGAAAGCTAGATCCTGATGACAGTATTTGAAGTCTGATGTGGCATATTTCATCTTAAGCATAATTACTGCTGCTGCTGGAATGGATGTGTTAAAAATTCTACTCTTTAATTTAGACATTTACCAGGTAATATTAGCAGACCTATAGTTGTAGTGTATGAAAGTATATATGAAAATTCCTGAGACAATTGGTCTGCAGAAAATTGAAATCCCATAGCCCAAGTCATTTTTCCATAGACCAATTTTGTAAACTGTTTAAAGTAGCATATATAGCTGCATCATGCAAAAGCTTGTATCATCAAGTTCATACTCACTCAAATGTTTGAAGCCAATAACTCGCTATTCTCAGTAAAAACACCTCGATTGTAAGCTCTGATTTCATATGATCATTTGTCAGAAAAAATAGGAATGTTATTTACATGAATTGAAATCTATGTCATGACTCAAACTTGTCATAGCCAATCGGGCCAACACTTAGAAATTTTACATAGACCGACCAGGTTTTCTATAGCTTCTGGCCATCGGACCACCTTTACTTTTGAACACTGTAGTTGACTTGAAAATTTCATTGCTTAGCTTGTTTGTTCCTTTTAGAGGTAATTTCATTCTTATAGCGTAATTAAAATTCCTTATAAAGTCATACAGGCTGAAAATACCATTTGAACAGTGCTGCATTTCAGTTAGAAATGTTTGATGCTTTCATTGAATAATAATTATATATAAATGTATTTCTGCACTTGAAATTTCAGGGTATCCAGGTGTCTAGCATCCAGGGTTAATTGTACCAAGTTATACACTCCCACAACCAGTTTGTGTCTTCTAAGCCAGGCCTGGACTAGTGGAGGATACCAAAAATTGGTGTAATACCCGATTCCTGGCAGAAAATCTGGTCCATCAGGGGTTGAGCTTCTCAGTGTCTCCATCTGTTCCAGTAGACGCTCCATTAGAGCGCATAGCAATAGACATTCTGGGACGTTTACAGACAACAGAAAATGGAACTGGTGGTAGGGGATTATTTTTCTGAATGTGTAGAAGTCGTACACCCACCACCTGACTACACTACACAAATAGTAGCTGACAAGCTTATAACACAACTTATTTGTAGATTTGGTATCCGTATCAGTTTATAGATAGAATAAGGTTATGAGTTCAAATCTGACCTGTTTAAAGCCGTTTTTTTTGGCAGATTGATATTAAAGAGAGAGTATGGATGTACACTGTACTTAACATAATGGTTCTGTCCCAGGAGGGGGAGAAGCTGATGATAATGTTTGTCCAGCCTCAACAGAGAGTATGTCAACCTGTCCAGTGGTAACTTGTTGGGACCAGATATACTATAATTATACACAGATCACGCTCCAATGGAACCAGACACATCTACTTCAGAGGCATAAATTAACAGTAGAGGACGCTAAATCGCTCAGAGCAGCTACACAATTCTAAGTTTGTGGGTCCGGGAGAAAAGTGGCGGTCTATCCTAAACCTGAAATGGCTGTTCATGGAGAAGAGGCCACAGCTCGGCATCAGTTAGAATCTTGCCAGTCTGCTACTAAGTGATTTCATCTCGCAGACTGTCACTGTGGCCTAGGACCAGGAGATGATACATCTTAGTCATGGCCAAGCCATCATACAAGATCAAATTGATTGGCTCTGTGGTAGAGCCGTGTTGCAGAATTGCTATGAACCTATTATACACAAACTTTTGTCAATTAAATACAAAGTAGAGAGATTGATATTGGAAAAACTGTGATAGAGTTCTGGGGAATGGTGTATCATGTTTAAATAACAGAGAAGTATTGAATATCTTCTAGAAATTTTCTGTTTGTACATTGGAGAATTGATTCCAACAATTCAAAAACAAAAAGAAAATATTGGTAGATTTTGAAAGTATTTCATACCAGATACAAGCATGTACCATTCTAAGGGAGACAACTAAAGAATTTAAGAAAATAAATTGTCTCCCTTGTATCACAACACACCTGAACAAGATGTTCAACAGTATCGTTTCAATCATGGATTTTAGATAATCTATATAATGTTCTGTGTTCTCACTTCTATTGGGTACTTTGTACACTGTAGATGGTATAGAAGACTAATATATACATGTATGATATACTGTAAAAATGATATAATACCAGTTGTTTGTATAGTAGAATTATACACTGTAGATGGTATAGATGACTAATATATACATGTATGTTATTGTAAAAATGATATAATACCAGTTGTTTGTATAGTATAATTATACACTGTAGTTAACCTTGGCTATTTGTTAATACTTGTTACTTTTATAAACTGACAAAATATTGCTGGCCAGCTTGTGGCAGTATATGTTACCTTGGTTTGATTCTTCGCAGCCAAAATTGATCAAAGTGCAATGTACCTATGTTGTTTGACTGAGGTGGGTTCATTTTGTAGGAGTTGTGTACTGTATTATAGCATAGCTAGTTGTTTCCGAGCATAGATGCCTGATGAATCAGGGCATTTATGAAATGTAAAAAATGGATGTCCAAATTTTAAGACCACAATTTCAATCTCATTTCATTGTTTTGTTTCCATAATCAAACATTTTAGATAGAGAGTACCAAATGAGTTGGTATACGTAGATCACTGGCGATCTGAGATCCAGATTGATGGTGACATGACAAGGTCACTCAACTGACTAGTACATCAGTGATCCAAGGTCCAGTGTCAGAATCTCAGTAATTTGTCCTTAACCATTACATTGTTGTAAGGAAGCTGGAAATATACAGACATACTCTGACATACTCTGTCATACTGACCCATACTCTCCAATACTATGACATACTCTGACATACTCTGTCATACTCTGTCATACTGACCCATACTCTCCAATACTATGACATACTCCGACATACTCTGTCATACTGACCCATACTCTCCAATACTATGACATACTGACCCATACTCTCCAATACTATGACATACTCTGACATACTGACACATACTCTCCAATACTATGACATACTCTGACATACTCTGTCATACTCTGACATACTGACCCATACTCTCCAATACTATGACATACTCTGACATACTCTGTCATACTCTGTCATACTGACCCATACTCTCCAATACTATGACATACTGACCCATACTCTCCAATACTATGACATACTCTGACATACTCTGACATACTCTGTCATACTGACACATACTCTCCAATACTATGACATACTGACCCATACTCTCCAATACTATGACATACTCTGACATACTGACACATACTCTCCAATACTATGACATACTCTGACATACTCTGTCATACTCTGTCATACTGACCCATACTCTCCAATACTATGACATACTGACACATACTCTCCAATACTATGACATACTCTGACATACTCTGTCATACTCTGTCATACTGACACATACTCTCCAATACTTTGACATACTCTGTCATACTGACCCATACTCTCCAATACTATGACATACTCTGTCATACTGACACATACTCTCCAATACTTTGACATACTCTGACATACTCTGTCATACTCTGTCATACTGACCCATACTCTCCAATACTATGACATACTGACACATACTCTCCAATACTTTGACATACTCTGACATACTCTGTCATACTGACCCATACTCTCCAATACTCTGACATACTGACACATACTCTCCAATACTTTGACATACTCTGACATACTCTGTCATACTCTGTCATACTGACCCATACTCTCCAATACTATGACATACTGACACATACTCTCCAATACTTTGACATACTCTGACATACTCTGTCATACTCTGACATACTGACCCATACTCTCCAATACTCTGACATACTGACACATACTCTCCAATACTATGACATACTCTGTCATACTCTGACATACTCTGTCATACTGACCCATACTCTCCAATACTATGACATACTCTGACATACTCTGTCATACTGACCCATACTCTCCAATACTCTGACATACTGACACATACTCTCCAATACTATGACATACTCTGTCATACTCTGACATACTCTGTCATACTGACCCATACTCTCCAATACTATGACATACTGACACATACTCTCCAATACTTTGACATACTCTGACATACTCTGTCATACTGACCCATACTCTCCAATACTCTGACATACTGACACATACTCTCCAATACTTTGACATACTCTGACATACTCTGTCATACTGACCCATACTCTCCAATACTATGACATACTGACCCATACTCTCCAATACTATGACATACTCTGACATACTCTGTCATACTGACACATACTCTCCAATACTATGACATACTCTGACATACTCTGTCATACTCTGTCATACTGACCCATACTCTCCAATACTATGACATACTCTGACATACTCTGTCATACTCTGTCATACTGACCCATACTCTCCAATACTATGACATACTCCGACATACTCTGTCATACTGACCCATACTCTCCAATACTATGACATACTGACCCATACTCTCCAATACTATGACATACTCTGTCATACTCTGACATACTGACTCATACTCTCCAATACTATGACATACTCTGTCATACTCTGACATACTGACCCATACTCTCCAATACTATGACATACTCTGTCATACTCTGACATACTGACCCATACTCTCCAATACTATGACATACTCTGTCATACTCTGACATACTGACCCATACTCTCCAATACTATGACATACTCTGACATACTCTGTCATACTCTGTCATACTGACCCATACTCTCCAATACTATGACATACTGACCCATACTCTGTCATACTGACCCATACTCTCCAATACTATGACATACTGACCCATACTCTCCAATACTATGACATACTCTGTCATACTGACCCATACTCTCCAATACTATGACATACTGACACATACTCTCCAATACTATGACATACTCTGTCATACTGACCCATACTCTCCAATACTATGACATACTCTGTCATACTGACCCATACTCTCCAATACTATGACATACTGACACATACTCTCCAATACTATGACATACTCTGTCATACTGACCCATTCTCTCCAATACTATGACATACTCTGTCATACTGACCCATACTCTCCAATACTATGACATACTGACCCATACTCTCCAATACTATGACATACTCTGTCATACTGACCCATACTCTCCAAAACTATGACATACTGACCCATACTCTCCAATACTCTCACATACTATGACATACTGACACATACTCTCCAATACTATGACATACTCTGTCATACTCTGTCATACTGACCCATACTCTCCAATACTATGACATACTGACCCATACTCTCCAATACTATGACATACTGACCCATACTCTCCAATACTATGACATACTGACCCATACTCTCCAATACTATGACATACTGACCCATACTCTCCAATACTATGACATACTCTGACATACTCTGACATACTGACACATACTCTCCAATACTATGACATACTCTGTCATACTGACCCATACTCTCCAATACTATGACATACTGACCCATACTCTCCAATACTATGACATACTCTGACATACTGACCCATACTCTCCAATACTATGACATACTCTGACATACTGACCCATACTCTCCAATACTATGACATACTCTGACATACTGACCCATACTCTCCAATACTATGACATACTCTGACATACTGACCCATACTCTCCAATACTATGACATACTCTGACATACTCTCCAATACTCTGACATACTGACCCATACTCTCCAATACTATGACATACTCTGACATACTCTGTCATACTCTGTCATACTGACCCATACTCTCCAATACTATGACATACTCTGACATACTGACCCATACTCTCCAATACTATGACATACTCTGACATACTCTGTAATACTGACCCATACTCTCCAATACTATGACATACTGACACATACTCTCCAATACTTTGACATACTCTGACATACTCTGTCATACTGACCCATACTCTCCAATACTCTGACATACTGACACATACTCTCCAATACTTTGACATACTCTGACATACTCTGTCATACTGACCCATACTCTCCAATACTATGACATACTGACCCATACTCTCCAATACTATGACATACTCTGACATACTCTGTCATACTGACACATACTCTCCAATACTATGACATACTCTGACATACTCTGTCATACTCTGTCATACTGACCCATACTCTCCAATACTATGACATACTCTGACATACTCTGTCATACTCTGTCATACTGACCCATACTCTCCAATACTATGACATACTCCGACATACTCTGTCATACTGACCCATACTCTCCAATACTATGACATACTGACCCATACTCTCCAATACTATGACATACTCTGTCATACTCTGACATACTGACCCATACTCTCCAATACTATGACATACTCTGTCATACTCTGACATACTGACCCATACTCTCCAATACTATGACATACTCTGTCATACTCTGACATACTGACCCATACTCTCCAATACTATGACATACTCTGTCATACTCTGACATACTGACCCATACTCTCCAATACTATGACATACTCTGACATACTCTGTCATACTGACCCATACTCTCCAATACTATGACATACTGACCCATACTCTGTCATACTGACCCATACTCTCCAATACTATGACATACTGACCCATACTCTCCAATACTATGACATACTCTGTCATACTGACCCATACTCTCCAATACTATGACATACTGACACATACTCTCCAATACTATGACATACTCTGTCATACTGACCCATACTCTCCAATACTATGACATACTCTGTCATACTGACCCATACTCTCCAATACTATGACATACTGACACATACTCTCCAATACTATGACATACTCTGTCATACTGACCCATTCTCTCCAATACTATGACATACTCTGTCATACTGACCCATACTCTCCAATACTATGACATACTGACCCATACTCTCCAATACTATGACATACTCTGTCATACTGACCCATACTCTCCAATACTATGACATACTGACCCATACTCTCCAATACTCTCACATACTATGACATACTGACACATACTCTCCAATACTATGACATACTCTGTCATACTCTGTCATACTGACCCATACTCTCCAATACTATGACATACTGACCCATACTCTCCAATACTATGACATACTGACCCATACTCTCCAATACTATGACATACTGACCCATACTCTCCAATACTATGACATACTGACCCATACTCTCCAATACTATGACATACTCTGACATACTCTGACATACTGACACATACTCTCCAATACTATGACATACTCTGTCATACTGACCCATACTCTCCAATACTATGACATACTCTGACATACTCTGTCATACTGACCCATACTCTCCAATACTATGACATACTCTGACAAACTCTGTCATACTCAGTCATACTGACCCATACTCTCCAATACTATGACATACTCTGTCATACTGACCCATACTCTCCAATACTATGACATACTGACCCATACTCTCCAATACTATGACATACTCTGACATACTGACCCATACTCTCCAATACTATGACATACTCTGACATACTGACCCATACTCTCCAATACTATGACATACTCTGACATACTGACCCATACTCTCCAATACTATGACATACTCTGACATACTGACCCATACTCTCCAATACTATGACATACTCTGACATACTCTCCAATACTCTGACATACTGACCCATACTCTCCAATACTATGACATACTCTGACATACTCTGTCATACTCTGTCATACTGACCCATACTCTCCAATACTAAGACATACTCTGACATACTGACCCATACTCTCCAATACTATGACATACTCTGACATACTCTGTCATACTCTGTCATACTGACCCATACTCTCCAATACTATGACATACTGACCCATACTCTCCAATACTATGACATACTCTGACATACTGACCCATACTCTCCAATACTATGACATACTCTGACATACTCTCCAATACTCTGACATACTGACCCATACTCTCCAATACTATGACATACTCTGACATACTCTGTCATACTCTGTCATACTGACCCATACTCTCCAATACTATGACATACTCTGACATACTGACCCATACTCTCCAATACTATGACATACTCTGACATACTCTGTAATACTGACCCATACTCTCCAATACTATGACATACTGACACATACTCTCCAATACTTTGACATACTCTGACATACTCTGTCATACTGACCCATACTCTCCAATACTCTGACATACTGACACATACTCTCCAATACTTTGACATACTCTGACATACTCTGTCATACTGACCCATACTCTCCAATACTATGACATACTGACCCATACTCTCCAATACTATGACATACTCTGACATACTCTGTCATACTGACACATACTCTCCAATACTATGACATACTCTGACATACTCTGTCATACTCTGTCATACTGACCCATACTCTCCAATACTATGACATACTCTGACATACTCTGTCATACTCTGTCATACTGACCCATACTCTCCAATACTATGACATACTCCGACATACTCTGTCATACTGACCCATACTCTCCAATACTATGACATACTGACCCATACTCTCCAATACTATGACATACTCTGTCATACTCTGACATACTGACCCATACTCTCCAATACTATGACATACTCTGTCATACTCTGACATACTGACCCATACTCTCCAATACTATGACATACTCTGACATACTCTGACATACTGACCCATACTCTCCAATACTATGACATACTCTGTCATACTCTGACATACTGACCCATACTCTCCAATACTATGACATACTCTGACATACTCTGTCATACTGACCCATACTCTCCAATACTATGACATACTGACCCATACTCTGTCATACTGACCCATACTCTCCAATACTATGACATACTGACCCATACTCTCCAATACTATGACATACTCTGTCATACTGACCCATACTCTCCAATACTATGACATACTGACACATACTCTCCAATACTATGACATACTCTGTCATACTGACCCATACTCTCCAATACTATGACATACTCTGTCATACTGACCCATACTCTCCAATACTATGACATACTGACACATACTCTCCAATACTATGACATACTCTGTCATACTGACCCATTCTCTCCAATACTATGACATACTCTGTCATACTGACCCATACTCTCCAATACTATGACATACTGACCCATACTCTCCAATACTATGACATACTCTGTCATACTGACCCATACTCTCCAATACTATGACATACTGACCCATACTCTCCAATACTCTCACATACTATGACATACTGACACATACTCTCCAATACTATGACATACTCTGTCATACTCTGTCATACTGACCCATACTCTCCAATACTATGACATACTGACCCATACTCTCCAATACTATGACATACTGACCCATACTCTCCAATACTATGACATACTGACCCATACTCTCCAATACTATGACATACTGACCCATACTCTCCAATACTATGACATACTCTGACATACTCTGACATACTGACACATACTCTCCAATACTATGACATACTCTGTCATACTGACCCATACTCTCCAATACTATGACATACTCTGACATACTCTGTCATACTGACCCATACTCTCCAATACTATGACATACTCTGACAAACTCTGTCATACTCAGTCATATTGACCCATACTCTCCAATACTATGACATACTCTGTCATACTGACCCATACTCTCCAATACTATGACATACTGACCCATACTCTCCAATACTATGACATACTCTGACATACTGACCCATACTCTCCAATACTATGACATACTCTGACATACTGACCCATACTCTCCAATACTATGACATACTCTGACATACTGACCCATACTCTCCAATACTATGACATACTCTGACATACTGACCCATACTCTCCAATACTATGACATACTCTGACATACTCTCCAATACTCTGACATACTGACCCATACTCTCCAATACTATGACATACTCTGACATACTCTGTCATACTCTGTCATACTGACCCATACTCTCCAATACTAAGACATACTCTGACATACTGACCCATACTCTCCAATACTATGACATACTCTGACATACTCTGTCATACTCTGTCATACTGACCCATACTCTCCAATACTATGACATACTGACCCATACTCTCCAATACTATGACATACTCTGTCATACTCTGACATACTCTGACATACTGACACATACTCTCCAATACTATGACATACTCTGTCATACTCTGTCATACTGACCCATACTCTCCAATACTATGACATACTGACCCATACTCTCCAATACTATGACATACTCTGACATACTGACACATACTCTCCAATACTATGACATACTCTGACATACTCTGTCATACTCTGTCATACTCTGTCATACTGACCCATACTCTCCAATACTATGACATACTGACCCATACTCTCCAATACTATGACATACTCTGACATACTCTGTCATACTGTGACATACTCTGCCTGACAAATTACTCTGGTATACACTGCCTGACATACACTGCCATACTCTGACATACTTTGCCATACTCTGACATACACTGCCATACTCTGCCATAATCTGCCATACACTGCCATACTCTGACATGCTCTAAACATACTCTGAAATACCCTGCCACACTCTTACATACTCACACATACTCTAACAACTATCACTCTTACCTCTGGACAAATCCCTTCCTGGATCATCAGAAACCCAGGACATTAAGCTGTTGTATATGACTCGAACAGCATCAGCAGAGTCTCGGGGCTTTCCAATGATGTTCTGGATGTTAGGAATGTAGGCATCCCAGCTACAGAAATGTTCTCTTTAGCAATAGACTTATGTGATCATCACAACATCCTAGCTACAGAAATGTTCTTTTTAGCAATATACCAGAAGTCTCATCATCACAACATCCCAGATACGCCTGTACACCTGTCCATCTGGCTGTCTAATTTGTTGGCCTCGACATCTGTCTAACTTGTCGAAGCGACACCTGTCTAACTGGTCATCCTCGATGTCCATCTAACTTGTCGGCCTGGACACATGTCCATTAGGTTGGCCTCGACACCTGTCTTACAGGTTCACCTTGACACCTGTCTGTCGGGACGGCCTTGACACCTGTCTTACAGGTTCACCTTGACACCTGTCTGTTGGGACGGCCTGGACACCTGTCTTACTGATTCACCTCAACACCTGTCTGGCGGGACGGCCTCGACACCTGTATTTCTGGTTTACCTCGACACCTGTCTGTCGGGACGGCCTTGACAACTGTCTTACTGGTTCACCTCAACACCTGCCTGTCGGGACGGCCTTGACACCTGACTCAAAGGTTCACCTTGATACATGTCTGTTGGGACGGCCTCGACACCAGTCTAACTGGTTCACCTTGACACCTATCTTACTGGTTCACCTTGACACCTGTCTAACTGGTTCACCTCGACACCTGTCTGTCAGAACGGCATTGACACCTGTCTTACTGGTTCACCTCAACACCTGTCTGTCGGGACGGCCTCCACACCTGTCTTACTGGGTCACCTCGGTGCCTGTAGATCTGGTTGACGTCGACGTCTGTAGATCTGTCCGTTATAAAAACTTCCCTGATCTTTACGAGAGGTGTTTTAAAAGATTTTAATGATTTTTATACTGTTCCACTTTTAGCTCATCTCTTTGAAGTAGAGCAAATGTCGGTACCCCCATTGTTTGGTTTTGCTTCAACACAAAATAATCTCATTATCATTCGAATTGTTTTAGTTTTTTGCTAAGCCTTTTAATCCTGTTTAATCACAATAAAATTGATGTTTGAATAGCATCACGTTAAATTGAGACATAAAAGGAATTATCAATTGTGTAAACATTTGAACTTGATACACGGGTAGCTCAATGAAGAGTTCTCAGACTTCATGTCCGAGGGATCTAGGTTCGAATCCTGGCCTGTGTAGTTAACATGTACAATTGAAATTTCTTTGAAATCGAAGTATTAAAGTTATTAATATGGTATTACCTTGGAATTTACCTTGAAACACTTTTAGCTTCCATTTGGGGGCAAGGGTAAAATATATATTGTACGTGTATGTTTATGTAATAAGAAAGGAAAAATGCACGGCCAGACCGAGGTTTGAACCCGGGACCTCCGAACACTAGCCAGATGCTGATGATCAACCCAGTCCAGTTCCACTACATTCCAACTTCCTTCAACAAAGTCTTTGACCTTATTCCACCTCCGTGGGTATTTAGTTGGGAGCCAAATGTAACACGAGAGGAAATATATACGACCAGACCAGGGTTCGCACCACGGACCTTCGAACACTAGCCGAATTATGCTCTCAAATTGAGCTATCTAGTCCCCGACTATCGACCTGGACAAGTTCCGCTACATTTATATAGGTATGTTAGGACCTATATCAACAGATTTTAACATGTTTTCTGACATTTGAAGTAAAGCCACATTCCGCAAGGGACTTGCCCCAAAAATTGCAGAAAATAGTTAATTTAGAAAGTAGTTTATTCGTAGAAAAACGAGTCACGTGTCCTAGCTATACGCATGTGATTAATTATATTGTAAAATTGTATTATAAAGTTGTTCACGTGATTGTCGTATTATGTAATGAATTCGTATCTATAATGGATGTCGGAACACACATGTAGATAATGTGTCTTACACGTGTTTCCATTGACCTTGTCAGTGTTTGGAAACATTTGGTACATGTACTTAAGGTGGATAATGACACTCGTACTCCCCATATTACACCAGCATAAACATTTAATATCATCAAATATAATAACAGAATAATAAAACAGTATGTATATAATTGACTGGTGTTGATCAGAAATGGCCAAAATACTTTTGACAAAAGTTGACTAGCCGACGAACGTTTGGTCTGAATGGCAACGCACGTGCACAGGTAACCGGGTCGTCTGTGTCAAGACACAACTGGAATAAGTCGTGCCAAACTTCTTTTTTTTTGTAAGAGAAAACAATCCACTTAACTACCCCCTCACTTTCTTGCTAACAATGATTATTTTTATAATCTAAATTTTCCGTTTGGTAAGTCATACCTTCCATGCTGGCAGTACAAAACTATATAATTGAAATATTGTGAGGGAGAAGTTACGATACTGAACAAAAGTGATATCATACAGATGACATTAACGATCAGAAGCCAGGTACATATCAAAGAGGAGATCTGGGTCTCCAGTTATAACGAAATTAGCAGGCAAGACTTTTTGTCTGCCACTTAGTCTTATACATACATAATGACTGAAGGAATATGATATACAGAAAAAAAGCATGATATACAGAAAAAAGGGGGAAAAAAGATGCATATGTCGTGGTCGATTTATGCCATTTCGACTGTGAAAAAAACGAAAACAAGATATCTAGATTCTCATACTCTATATGCCTGCCTAATTTAAGATAAACCATGTCGTTACTTGTACTTTTACGTACACCAAGCAATGTTTTACAAAAAATAAGATATACTTTCCCTACATCTGGGGCTGAATGAAATCCCCATATTCCACAACCATAACTTAAAATGCTATTGACAAATGTATCAAATACGACAGTTGTGTTTCAACATTAAAATATTTTTTTCGGCATACATGTAATACAGCTAATAATGCTTTTCTACCTTGTTCTGATATTTTCTGCTGTGTGATACTGAATTTACCATTATAATTTAGGAGTAATCCAAGGTAATTAAATTCATTAATAGTTTCTAATTTTCAGCCTTTGTAAAACCAAACTTCGTTATTTCTAAGTATTCCTTTGGTTTGTTTGGTTTGTTTTTGTTTAACGTCCCATTAACAGCCAGGGTCATCAAAGGACGTGCCAGGTTTAGAGTTGCAGGAAAGCCGGAGTACCCTGAGAAAAACCACCGACCTACGGTCAGTACCTGGCAACTGCCCCACGTAGGTTTCGAACTCGCAACCCAGAGGTGGAGGTCTGGTGATAAAGTGTCGGGACACCTTAACCACTCAGACACTACGGCCCCTACTCGAGGTATTCTACCATTACGGAAAACAACCACTTTGGTCTTGCTTGTATTCAAAGTTTGGTCCCATTTTCTCGTGTAGTTTGATATTTAATATAACATTTGTTGTAGCCCTTCAGGGGTCTCATCCAAAACTACCATGTCATCAGCATACGTATGTAAAAAATATATTAATAGTTTGGATCTCACAATCATTGACGTAAAAAGGGAACAATAGGGGAGAGAAAATTCCCCCCTGAAATAATCCATTATCACAATGGAAATAATTAGATAATGCACAATTAGCTTACGCAACTTTTACAGTACAATACAAAGATCTAATCACATCATTCTCACCGGGTTCATACACCTGGGCGTCTATGAATTTTACACCCGGGCAACGATAATTTCTCTGGAAAATGAACGCCGAAGACGGTTGAGATTTGTTTTCCCTTTTCTTTTCTTCTGATGTGATAATGCTGTCCTTCAAGGAAAATAACCCGACCATGGAACAATATGATTAATTGGATATAAGTTGCAAGGATAACGAACAGGAAAAACACTTCTCATTTTCTGCTAATTTGCCCACGGTGTAGGCGGGTATGACCAAATTATACCCCAATCCACGGACTATGCAACATATACAGCAAAATCCGCCTTCGAAATGTCGTAATATCACAGTTTAATCGGAATTATATATTTTGTCATTATCAAGTCTTATTTGATTGATTAGTAATAGTTAAATAGGAAAATTAAACATTTCCGTATTTTACACCTGTGGCAACGATGACGCTCTGGGGCTTGCACCCGGGTTGCTGTAAACATTAGTTAATACGTTTGTAATCTCTGTTGATTTTATCTGCGTTGATGGCAAATATGACTGAATCAAACTCATTTCCGTTTTTGTACATATATAATATAATATAAAAGATCTACCGACCGACGATCGACCTACATTACAATTGTCAAATTCCTGTTCAAATATCACAGACGTCTGCATCTGGTAAGTATTTATGGGGGGAAACATGGGCCCTTCTTCCAATAGGCCTAGGGACTGCAGACTTCCGAAGCAAACGAGACCCGAAACGAACTCGCCCGTTAGTCACGTGACTATATTGTTCCTATCACGTGAGTTTTTGCGGCGCCTTAGTTACGAAGTTGGTTTCCGTCTATAGGAATCCACTAACATGTGATGGTGTGATGATTTCTCACGTTATGTGTAGACCACGATATGCTTGAAGTTCCGAGCATCTTGTCCTTACCGGACGGTAAGTGTCTTACTTTACAATTGGACATGGTGGTGCTAAACTCTCCTCCATCCCCCATCAGTCTCCTGTATAATCCGAAGGGTTCTCATGTTAGGCCTAAGATCGCATTAAAGCTGCCTTGTAACACGGCGGTTTATCTGCATATCAAGATCGCAAAAATTGAATTCGGACCATGTCTTGTATTGTATCACAGGGGCTTGTCACAATTTATTTGCCATATGAGTTGGTCGTCTGGTACACGGTTTATTGTACTTTACTTTGTAACCATTTGCTTTGTTTTCATTTCCAGATCCCGGGAAGGTAACGAGGAGTGAAAATAATTATACCACGGTAAATATTCAGATTTTCATTTTGTCATTGACTGAAATTATTCATAAAAAAATAAGTCACAAAATATAAACTTGCTAGTCAACTTACATATTATCAATGATCATGAGATCTAGGAAGTTTATGTAATGAGGTCAGATACTGTGTGTTTTCAATGAGAATACATTTTAACTTTGACCTCGTTTGATTTTACCTCAGTGTGATCATATTCTTTTTTCATGCTTTTAAAGGAGGAGTATCCACTTCCCCCAACCTCCCCACTAAACCACCATATTCCTATAATTATGATACAGTAACACATACTTCCCCCGTCCTCCCCACTAAACCACCATATTCCTATAATTATGATACAGTAACACATATTTTCCCCCATCCTCCCCACTAAACCACCATATTCCTATAATTATGATACAGTAACACATATTTCCCCCGTCCTCCCCACTAAACCACCATATTCCTATAATTATGATACAGTAACACATATTTTCCCCCGTCCTCCCCACTAAACCACCCGTATTCCTATAATTATGATACAGTAACCCATATTTCCCCCCGTCCTCCCCACTAAACCACCATATTCCTATAATTATGATACAGTAACACATATTTTCCCCATCCTCCCCACTAAACCACCATATTCCTATAATTATGATACAGTAACACATACTTCCCCCGTCCTCCCCACTAAACCACCATATTCCTATAATTATGATACAGTAACACATATTTTCCCCCATCCTCCCCACTAAACCACCATATTCCTATAATTATGATACAGTAACACATATTTCCCCCGTCCTCCCCACTAAACCACCATATTCCTATAATTATGATACAGTAACACATATTTTCCCCCGTCCTCCCCACTAAACCACCCGTATTCCTATAATTATGATACAGTAACACATATTTCCCCCCGTCCTCCCCACTAAACCACCATATTCCTATAATTATGATACAGTAACACATATTTTCCCCCATCCTCCCCACTAAACCACCATATTCCTATAATTATGATACAGTAACACATATTTCCCCCCGTCCTCCCCACTAAACCACCATATTCCTATAATTATGATACAGTAACACATATTTTCCCCCGTCCTCCCCACTAAACCACCCGTATTCCTATAATTATGATACAGTAACACATATTTCCCCCTGTCCTCCCCACTAAACCACCATATTCCTATAATTATGATACAGTAACACATACTTCCCCAACCTCCCCACTAAACCACCTGTATACCTATGATTATGATACAGTAACACATACTTCCCCCATCCTCCCCACTAAACCACCTGTATACCTATAATTTAATATGATACAGTAACACATATTTCCCCCCGTCCTCCCCACTAAACCACCCGTATTCTGTACCTATAATTATGATACAGTAACACATAACTCCCCATCCTCCCTACTAAACCACCATATTCCTATAATTATGATACAGTAACACATAACTCCCGATCCTCCCCACTAAACCACCTGTATACCTATAATTATGATACAGTAACACATACTTCCCCCATCCTCCCCACTAAACCACCTGTATACCTATAATTATGATACAGTAACACATACTTCCCCAACCTCCCCACTAAACCACCTGTATACCTATAATTATGATACAGTAACACATACTTCCCCAACCTCCCCACTAAACCACCCGTATACCTATAATTATGATACAGTAACACATACTTCCCCAACCTCCCCACTAAACCACCATATTCCTATAATTATGATACAGTAACACATAACTCCCCATCCTCCCCACTAAACCACCTGTATACCTATAATTATGATACAGTAACACATACTTCCCCAACCTCCCCACTAAACCACCATATTCCTATAATTATGATACAGTAACACATAACTCCCCATCCTCCCCACTAAACCACCTGTATACCTATAATTATGATACAGTAACACATACTTCCCCCATCCTCCCCACTAAACCACCATATTCCTATAATTATGATGAAGTGAAAACATACTTCCCCAACCTCCCCACTAAACCACCCGTATACCTATAATTATGATACAGTAACACATACTTCCCCAACCTCTCCACTAAACCATCCATATACCTATAATTATGATACAGTAACACATACTTCCCCAACCTCTCCACTAAACCATCCATATTCCTATAATTATGATACAGTAACACATACTTCCCCCATCCTCCCCACTAAACCATCCATATTCCTATAATTATGATACAGTAACACATACTTCCCCAACCTCTCCACTAAACCACCCATATTCCTATAATTACTATAACTTTGTTAATGATGTCATAGATAACAATGTATATGGGCCCACATTTTTAGTACTTTAGGGGTAGAAATACCCTACAACTTTGTCCTGAAGAAGCCCATTATATGGGCGAAACCGGTAGACCAAATAAATATCCAAGAACCATCAAATCCTGTTGCTTGTTGTGATTGAATTCTATCGATATATTCCTATAATTATGATACATTCCCTTTCCCATCGTTAGCCCCACACCAAGCAATCACCCTCTCTGTCATTTTCCCCTTTCCCTCTTATCCCCTTTTCAATCATTAGCCCTTGCTCCTACCAATCTACATCTCCTTGCTGTCGTTCCCTCTTATCCCTGTTCCTGTTGTTAGCCCAATACCTCCCAATCTCCCTCTCCTGCCATTCCCCGTTCCCTGTCATCCCCATTCCCCGTTCCCTCTCATCCCCATTCCCCCTTCCCTCTCATCCCCATTCATGTTGTTAGCTGACACCCCAAACGAATCTCACACTCCCGCCATTCTCCCCTTTCTTTCTCATCCCTATTCCTGTTGTCATTAGCCAACACCCCTACCAATCTCTTACTCCTAGCTGCCTTTCTCCCTTTCCCTCTCAACCCTATTTCCGTCGATAGCCCGACATCTACCAATCTTCCTCTCCTGTCATTCTCTCCTTTCCTTCTAATCCCTATTCCCATCTTTAGCTCACACTCCTGTTGTTCTCCCCTTTCCCTCTAATCCCTATTACCCCATACTCCTACTAATCCCCCAACTCCTGTCATTCTCTCCTTTCCCTCTAATCCCCATTACCCCACACTCGTACTAATCTCCCCACTCCTGTTGTTCTCCCCCTTCCCTCTAATCCCCATTACCCCACAACCCTACTAATCTCCCCACTCCTGCCATTCTCTCCTTTCGCTCTAATCCCCATCACCCCACACTCCTACCTATCTCCCCACTACTGTTGTTCTCCCCCTTCCCTCTAATCCCCCTTCCCATAATTTCCCCACACTCCTACTAATCTCCCCACTCCTGTTGTTCTCCCCTTCCCTCTAATCCCCATCACCCCACACTCCTACCTATCTCCCACTCCTGTCAATCTCTCCTTTCCCTCTAATCCCCATTACCCCACACCCCTACTAATCTCCCCACTCCTGTTGTTCTCCCCTTTCCCTCTAATCCCCATTACCCCACACTCCTACTAATCTCCCCACTCCTGTTGTTCTCCCCTTTCCCTCTAATCCCCATTACCCCACACTCCTACCTATCTCCCACTCCTGTTCTCCCCTTTCCCTCTAATCCCCATCACCCCACACTCCTACTAAATTCCCGACATCTACCAATCTTCCTCTCCTGTCATTCTCCCCTTTCCCTATAATCCCTATTCCCATCTTTAGCCCACACCCCTACCTATCTCCCACTCCTGTCATTCCCCGTTCCCTGTCATTCCCATTCCCCCTTCCCTGTCATCCCCATCCCATCTTTAGCCCACACCCCCACCAATCCCCCACTCCTGTCGTTCTCCTCTTTCCCTCTCATCCCATCCCCATTATTATAGTCAACACACCTACAAATGTCCCATCATTGACATTCCCCCCTCCTTCTCATCCTCATTCCCATCATTAGCCCACACGCCCACAGTGCACACGCCTATTAATCTCCCCACTCCTGCCATTCTCCCTTCTCCCTCTAATCCCCCTTCCCATCATTACCCCACACTCCTACTAATCTCCCCACTCCTGTCATTCTCCCCTTTCCCTCTAATCCCCATTACCCCACACTCCTACTAATCTCCCCACTCCTGTTGTTCTCCCCTTTCCCTCTAATCCCCCTTCCCATTAATCCCCCAAACTCCTACTAATCTCCCCACTCCTGTTGTTCTCCCCTTTCCCTCTAATCCCCCTTCCCATCATTACCCCACACTCCTACTAATCTCCCCATTCCTGTCATTCTCCCCTTTCCCTCTAATCCCCCTTCCCGTCATTACCCCACACTCCTACTAATCTCCCCACTCCTGTTGTTCTCCCCTTTCCCTCTAATCCCCCTTCCCATCATTACCCCACACTCCTACTAATCTCCCCACTCCTGTTGTTCTCCCCTTTCCCTCTAATCCCCCTTCCCATCATTACCCCACACTCCTACTAATCTCCCCACTCCTGTCATTCTCCCCTTTCCCTCTAATCCCCATTACCCCACACTCCTACTAATCTCCCCACTCCTGTTGTTCTCCCCTTTTCCTCTAATCCCCCTTCCCATCATTACCCCACACTCCTACTAATCTCCCCACTCCTGTTGTTCTCCCCTTTCCCTCTAATCCCCCTTCCCATCATTACCCCACACTCCTACTAATCTCCCCATTCCTGTCATTCTCCCCTTTCCCTCTAATCCCCCTTCCCGTCATTTCCCCCCCCACACTCCGTACTAATCTCCCTAACTCCCACCCTGTTGTTCTCCGCCTCCCCTTTCACTCTACTTCCCCCTTCCCATCATTACCCCACCGTCTCCTCTAATCTCCCCACTCCTTTTGTTCTCCCCTCCCTCTATCCCCCCTTCCCATCAGTTACCTTACCAAACCCCACACCCACAACCCTACTAATCCTCCCCACTTCTGTCATTCTCCCCTTTCCCTCTAATCCCCCCTTCCCATCATTTTCCCCACACTCCTACTAACTTTCCTCACTCCTGTTGTTCTCCCCACCCCTTCCCTCTAATGCCCTGTTACCCACCCACAAAACTCCTACTAATCTCCCACTCCTGCCATTCTCCCTTCTCCCTCTAATCCCCCTTCCCATCATTACCCCACACTCCTACTAATCTCATCACTCCTGTTGTTTCTCACCTCGTCTCCTTCCCTCTAATCCCCCTTCCCATCATTATCCCACACTCCTACTAATCTCCCCACTCCTGTTGTTCTCCCCTTTCCCTCTAATCCCCCTTCCCATCATTACCCCCACACTCCTACTAATCTCCCCACTCCTGCCATTCTCCCTTCTCCCTCTAATCCCCATTACCCCCCACACTCCTACTAATCTCCCCACTCCTGTTGTTCTCCCCTTTCCCTCTAATCCCCCTTCCCATCATCACCCCACACTCCTACTAATCTCCCCACTCCTGTTGTTCTCCCCTTTCCCTCTAATCCCCCTTCCCATCATTACCCCCACACTCCTACTAATCTCCCCATTCCTGTCATTCTCTCCTTTCCCTCTAATCCCCCTTCTCATCATTACCCCACACTCCTACTAATCTCCCCACTCCTGTCATTCTCTCCTTTCCCTCTAATCCCCCTTCCCATCATTACCCCACACTCCTACTAATCTTCCCACTCCTGTTGTTCTCCCCTTTCCCTCTAATCCCCCTTCCCGCCATTACCCCACACTCCTACTAATCTCCCCACTCCTGTCATTCTCTCCTTTCCCTCTAATCCCCCTTCCCGCCCTTACCCCACACTCCTACTAATCTCCCCACTCCTGTTGTTCTCTCCTTTCCCTCTAATCCCCCTTCCCATCATTACCCCACACTCCTACTAATCTCCCCACTCCTGTTGTTCTCCCCTTTCCCTCTAATCCCCATTCCAATCGTCAGTCCACACTCCCCATCTTTTTTTATAACACTTCAATATCATAATATAAACCAAATTCTGATAATTATCACATGTGATCATGTTTTATTCTGTTGTAGGATCCATTACTCAGAGAGGAAGGGTACTACATGAAGGGCACAGGTATTATTCTATAATCTTTCGTTTTAATATTGGTGTGATACCTGAAGCTTAAAAGATAGCTTTAATTCCGGATCTTAGCAGTATTAATACATGTATGTATCACCCAACACTAAATTTTGTTGATATATAAGAATGAAATCAGTCAAATTAAAAAAGACAAATATTACACCTACCCTTTTTAATTTAATATTATTTGCTAAAAAAATTGAATTGATGATAAACTTGTGTTACCTTTTAGAGCAAAAGAATATGACAACTGAAGCGGTTAAGTCATGCAAGACTGCCAAATCCATGCAAGTATCTAATACTGATGGAAAGTCCAATTATCAACAATTTGAAAAGTCAAGCACTCTGTCAAAGACAGTCGATGTAGAAAACACAAAATATCAACCAAAGACCACCTTGGTGAAGTTGACACTTCCAGCAAAGACAACCACTGAAAAGTCAAGCACTCTATCAAAGACTGTCGCTGTGGACAACACAAAATATCAACCCAAAACTACCTTGGTGAAGTTGACACTTTCAGCAAAGACAACCATTAAAAAGTCAAGCACTCTGTCAAAGACTGTTGCTGTAGAAAACACAAACTATCAACCAAAGACCACCTTGGTGAAGTTGACACTTCCAGCAAAGACAATCATTGAAAAGTCAAGCACTCTGTCAAAGACAGTTGCTGTGGAAAACTCAAACTATCAACCAAAGACCACCTTGGTGAAGTTGACACTTCCAGCAAAGACAACAATTAAAAAGTCAAGCACTCTGTCAAAGACAGTCGATGTAGAAAACACAAAATATCAACCCAAAACTACCTTGGTGAAGTTGACACTTCCAGCAAAGACAATCACTGAAAAGTCAAGCACTCTGTCAAAGACAGTCGATGTAGAAAACACAAACTATCAACCAAAGACCACCTTGGTGAAGTTGACACTTCCAGCAAAGACAATCATTGAAAAGTCAAGCACTCTGTCAAAGACAGTCGATGTAGAAAACACAAACTATCAACCAAAGACCACCTTGGTGAAGTTGACACTTCCAGCAAAGACAACCACTGAAAAGTCAAGCACTCTGTCAAAGACAGTCGCTGTGGAAAACACAAAATATCAACCCAAAACTACCTTGGTGAAGTTGACACTTCCAGCAAAGACAATCACTGAAAAGTCAAGCACTCTGTCAAAGACAGTCGATGTAGAAAACACAAACTATCAACCAAAGACCACCTTGGTGAAGTTGACACTTCCAGCAAAGACAATCATTGAAAAGTCAAGCACTCTGTCAAAGACAGTCGATGTAGAAAACACAAACTATCAACCAAAGACCACCTTGGTGAAGTTGACACTTCCAGCAAAGACAACCACTGAAAAGTCAAGCACTCTGTCAAACACAGTCGCTGTGGAAAACACAAAATATCAACCCAAAACTACCTTGGTGAAGTTGACACTTCCAGCAAAG
The DNA here is from genome assembly GCF_902652985.1 of Pecten maximus. NCBI lineage: Eukaryota > Metazoa > Mollusca > Bivalvia > Pectinida > Pectinidae > Pecten > Pecten maximus. The sequence continues at coordinate 2,572,936 of NC_047019.1, read as the reverse complement.
ACAATCACTGAAAAGTCAAGCACTCTGTCAAAGACAGTTGCTGTGGAAAACACAAAATATCAACCCAAAACTACCTTGGTGAAGTTGACACTTCCAGCAAAGACAATCACTGAAAAGTCAAGCACTCTGTCAAAGACAGTCACTGTGGAAAACACAAACTATCAACCAAAGACCACCTTGGTGAAGTTGACACTTCCAGCAGAGACAATCATTGAAAAGTCAAGCACTCTGTCAAAGACAGTCGCTGTGGAAAACACAAAATTTCAACCCAAAACTACCTTGGTGAAGTTGACACTTCCAGCAAAGACAACCACTGAAAGTCAAGAACTCTGTCAAAGTTAAAAAAAAATGTAGTCAAAGCAAAAGTCAAAACAGTCGAAGTCTCCGATTCTGATTCCAAAATGTTGAAGTATGAAACAAAAGCAGCCAAAGCCGAAGTCAGAACTGTCAAAGCAGCAAAATCAGATACCAACATGGCGAAAGTTTATAATGTCAGAAATGTCAAACTAGATGTATTTACCCTCAAAACAGCAGAACCAGATATGATTACTGTCAAAACTACAGAAGTAGATGTCACAGATTATCAGAAGGAGAGAAAAACAGAAATACAGTGGGCAAAAAGTACCGGTAAGTTATATGAAATGTTAAAATGCATTGATATTTCATTACATTTATATTTTCACCTCCATTATGTTAGATAGACAAGAGAGTTTTCTGGGAAGAATATCTCGCCTATTACTAGGATATTTTTAATTTAGTATGTCTGTTCTGTCCTATCTGGAACCATTACCTATAAGGTCAAGCCACTAGCCTATATATATGTTTCATCAGAAGGACCTATTAAAATATCAAAAACTTCTGTGGAAATTCTAATTACATATTAAGGGGAAAAACTCTCGCACATCATTCATGTGTTATGATCTGTCAACCAAGTTTTAACTACACCGGTGTGAAAATCATTGGCTAATTTTAAAAATTTTTTTTCCCCGGCCCCAAAAAGGGAAAAAAAGACCAAAAAAAAAAAAAAAAAGGGGGGGGGGTGGGGGGGGGGAAAATAAGGGGGTTTCATTTTTTTAAAAGGAATTTTGAATTTTTCAAACCCCGGTTTTTGGGGCCCAGGGGCCCCCCTAAACAAATTAGGACAAACCCCCATGGCTTTACCCACCTTTTGGGCCCCCCCAAAA